>NW_008625317.1:22233-46409 GCF_000691845.1 Merops nubicus | reverse complement strand
TTCAGCAGGCTCCCATAGGAAAGGGAAACTGGCAGAAAAAGGGATTGATGCCTGGCACTCCAGGGCTGGGTTGTCCATTTTGTCACCAACTCTCCTTCACTCTGCTCCCGCTTTCCCTTCTTCAGACAGCATCCCGGGGAGGTAGCATGAAGGGGCCCATACCAGCAAGGACAGGAGAAAGCCTGAACATGAATAAAGGCACAGATGAAAGGTTGGCTGCTCACTGGAGTGGTCAAGAGCACATGTCCATAGGGAGGGGGGACAAAACCCATCTTCTTGCCTGTGCTCTGAGTTGGTTGGATGTGAAGTAACTCCAGCTATTGCCAGCTCCAGCTCAACAGCTCCATGGTTAAGTTATTATACCCTGCCTCTGAGGGTCTGTAGTTCTCATGCTTTCCAATTCCATACGTTTACTGCTGGCCTGAGCCATAAGGGACCTTTCCTCTCTTTTCCTCTCTGTCTCTCTCTGAGCACCTCAAAGGCTCTGTGTGACCAACTGGCTCTGGACAGGAGCTAACTGCAAAATGTGTTAAACGACTGTTGGTCTTCTATTTCCAAAATCTGCTGACCCAGAAAGCTGCAAGTACACATGTCAAAGGCCCCTCTGGTGCCTTTCTCACCAGGGTTTCTTGAAAGTTTGTCTGCCTGAGGATAGAGAGGCAGGCTGATTGCTCTCGGGTCATTCTGGACTGGTGCACAGTTCCCATTCCCACAGAACCCCCTGAGCTCTGCCTCTCTCCTCTCCTCCTGTCTCCTTGCTTATCTGAGTCTCAGTCTAACCCTTGCAGAGGAAGACACACTCCTCTGGAACCAGCCTGTCTTACCAGCCTAGGACCAGGGACCTTGCAACTCAGTGCTTTGTGAACTCGCAGCATCTTCACTACTTCATGGCCAATGGGCATGCAAACAGTTTCCCAGGGCAACTCCGTGCAAAATACTCAGCACCCCAGCAGGAGTGGAGTGTCTTCAGTATGTGTCACATCACTTGGGCTCAGCTTAGCCATAAGTCACTGGTTAAAAATGGATATTCTTTTACTTAGACATGAAAGCTAATCTGGTTCAGAGAGTCAAGTTACAAAGAAAATGTACAAATGTCATGCAGAATTCTGTCTTAATCTCAGCAAAAAGAAACCCCTTCAGGTGCTTCTGGTTAGCTCATGTTAACCTCATGGTTAGATCAGGTTAACCTCATGGCTTGCTGGGTTAAACTCATGAGGATGGTTTGTCTGTGTCCTAAACCAGAACTAAAATGCTGAGGTTGGTCCTAGAGATTAATTTTTCTTGCCTCTGGTGTTAACAGTGGCACAGAAGATACCTTCTTTCCCCTAAAGAGGAACAGACAAGCCTTCTTCACCTGCCCCTTGCAGACTTTGGCTTCCTTAGATATTGTGATGGGAAACCACATGGAATTAAATAATTTTGTCTTCCCTCCTTCCCAAAGAGCCTTTACTTATTGTTTGTACCTTACACCTTGGCAGGATGTTATTCCTGAATTCAAATGTTAAAAGCGTTTTCCCATGCCTGCAGCCTCCCTGTAGCTTGTACAAGCTACAGATTAGGAGACACATAACACAGCAGGGGATCTGGCACCATGTGTGTCTTTCTTCCTCTGCTTAGAAAGAGCAGGGACAAATATTAGTTTGAGATGAAAGTGAATGTCTTCACTTTGTTAGGAACAGGGCACTGATAATGACTCTGCCTCACATGCTTGGCTAGCCTTGTGCCATGTCCTGGGAGGCTGCCAAACTGGCTTTCAGCTGATCCCTTGCTATCTGCAAAGGAAGGGAGAGCCAATGCCCACTCAACGGGACTTTGTCCTCCTGATGGCAGGCAGCTTATGAAACGTCAGCCTCTGCGTGTGCTGGCATGGCAGAAAGGCTCTGGCCCTCACAATAGCAGTGTTCTCTGTGGGCTCGGCTGGGAAAGGCTGGCACAAAGCTAAACCCGAGCACAGGCAGGACCAGAGCACTGTTCAGCAAGGTCTCCTCAGGTTTTGGCAGTGTCCAAGGCAAGGAGAGCAGGTTGGATGGGCTTTCCACAGCATGAGCGTATGGACGGTGGTGTGGGCATGCACATATACCTGTCCATATCTGCATGCATTTTCTGTACACATAGAGTAAAAGCCACAGACTTTAAGAGCTCTTAATAATCATCCACCAAGTTTCATATATTCTGTGTAACAGGGATAGGGCAGCAAGGGAGGCCAGTCCTGTCCTGTGGAGGACCATACTATCCAGACACCACGCCTTGGGCTGTCGCTATCACAGCACCCTGTGTGTTGCTGCTGCAGCCCCCTGTTTGCATGGAGCACATCTGTGTCAGTGCAGTTAAGTCTTTCCTGTCCAGAGATGCTTTGAAAGTATGAGAAAATCCTCTTCTGCTCCTGTAGTCCTTTCAAAACGTGGGTTTTGCTGTTGTGTTGATGCCTTTGTGTTCAGATCTGCTGCCGGCAGGATCAGGTACATCTTCTGAGCATACCTTGGCCCTATAGCTGTTTATAAGTAAGGGTTAATCAGGAGGTGGGGTTCTGAAGAGTGTGGTCTTTCTTGTTCCTGCCAAGTTTTGAGCTGGGAGGCTTACCTCTGAGCTTACTTTGCATTAACTGCTTGCAGAGGGAGCTCTGCCTGTGACCTGACTGAGAGAGCAGGACAGGGTGCTCGAGGGAGAACCCTCTGGCCAGTAAGAAGGTAATTCACCAATGTGGCTGTGGTTTCCAAAGCAATCTGCCCTTTTATTGGGAATCAAACTAGCTGACACAGGCAAAGGGAAATGTTTATTCAGTTTGAGATCAGAGGCTCTTGTTTTGAAAGCTCAGTTTTATCCTCAATCCTAACTTCTTTCCATACAGCATTAATCACTGGTCTGGGAACAGAGGATTTGAACCATCTCCAGAGCTACACAAGCAGATTTGGTGGCTCTCAGCAGTACTCTGTAAATAAGTCCCAGCAGGCAGCTGCGTAAGTAAACAGCTTCTCTGGGAGCACAAGTGCCTTTCTCCGGGGGTTACATAGCCTGGTGGAGGGCTCTGCTAGCTCTTGCAGGGACAGCCTAAGCACCACGCACGGCACCCAGGGACAGGCTGCAGCCACCGACCGGCGGCTTTAGCACCCGCCTCGCTGCCACCCAGCAAGAGCAGGGTTTGTACCAGGGAGCCGGGCAGCCAGCTGTGCCGCACAAACAGCTGTGCCGTGACATCATCTTCGGCCCTTGGTGGGTGTGGGTTTCAACACAGGCTTTAATTACACAAGCGTGAACTCACCTTGCCTACGAGGCCAGGTTTCTTACCAAGCAGTTTGTGCCTGCTGAAGGAAAGGCATGGTTTTAGGATGAATGACAAATTCTCTTTTAGTACTTTGTGGAGGACTTCTACAGCAGGGCATTCTGCTGCAACTGGGAGTAATATATGCCCAGTTGGAGACCTTGCCAATATTTTTTTGAGTATTCCCCTTAGAAAATGAACTTTTATTGGGCATTTGCATCAAATATTTTAGAAATTCTTTGTGCACCCATGTGTCATTGAAAATTTAGAGAAAAGGAATGCATTTGCCTTTACAAGTATTAATTTCCATTAAAAGACTGTTTTTCTCTTAACTAATACCTGTTATTTTGGTGTGGTTTTTTTTTTTTTTTTTCTCCAGCTGGACAGTATTGCCTAGTTCTTGGGGGTCTGATGCTATTGGGCCAGTCAAATTATTGAACCACCAAGGATATAAATAAATGCTGCTAAATGGCTTAGCTCAGTGGCCTTTGCCTTTCCTGGGGGCTGGTGCTCATCTTCCATCAATATGATTAGTGGAGGAGATTGTGTATTGATTAATTGTCCAGACTCATTTCTCATTAGCTGGCAGCAGCCTGTGATGCACGACCTTTTCCACCAAAGTCATAAAGAAGCATATTTTACTCCCTAGTGATTGGGTGGCCAAATCCTTCAAGTGTCTTTTGGGTCATAGAATCAGAGAATGGTTTGGGTTGTAAAGGACCTTAAAGATCATCTAGTTCAGATCCTCCTGCCATGGGCAGGCAGGGACACCTTCCACTGGAGGTGGTCCATGCCAGCAGATTTGATAGCTGTCTCAGTGAGGGTAAACAACCCCCAAGTCTCCTCCAGGATGCCTCTGGGGCAGAGCTGAAGCTGCCTGGTAGGCGGGGCGAAAATATCTTGCTACTCCCTTGTCTCTCTGGTGGAAAGCATCCCTAATGCCCAGACCATTGAAAAACAGAAGCACAAAATACAGCCTGGAGTGCAGGTGTGCTCTGCAGCGCACAAGAGCTTCCACGTTGGCTGGCTGGTGTGTTGCTCAACGGGCTTTTGAATCACCCTGCTGAGCATTGTCCCTAAATCGCAAGCCGAGGTTTTCCTGCTGGGGCTGGAGCGCAGTCAGCTGGGCGTTGCTGCCTTCCCGGGGAGGAACTTGAAGTCCCACGGGTGAGGGAGTGCTGGTGCAGCTGGATGAAGCCCCAGTGTTTCCAGCACAGCGTGTCCCCAGGCTTCCAGCCTCCAGAGCTGGCACCTCTCACTGCCTATTATGTGTGCCACGGGGGTTTCAGCACGAGTGTTAACCTGTTCTTGAGCTCCACAACAACACCCAGGCATTGCTGCCACACTTGAATGGATATTGCTTTTTCCCAGCAGGGCCTGGCCCTGGGACAAGGGGGATAAGGAGGTGGTATTCGCCAGCTCTATTCTTGTCGCTGCCACGCAGAGTGACCTTGAGCAAGGCCAACAGGAGGTGAAGAGAGATGGTCCCGTGACACTGCTACTGTCCTTTTCTGCACCCTGGCAGTTTGCTCCTCAGCCCAGCAAGAAAGCATCATGCCACTTGCCTGGGACAACACAACCCTACTTGGGATGGAAACTTAGTGGAAGAAACAAACATGCCCCACCTAGGCGATGCTATCCCGTGATGCTGTGCTGAACAGTGTGGTACCCAAGGGGGAGAGGCAGGAGAGCTGTGGGAAGGACTGTGGTTAAGATGTTGAAGGTGTCCCCATCATTTCTTCCTCTGCAAAAGTTAATTGTCTAAGACCAGGGACTCTAGGCAACACAACCAGGTGGAGATACCTACTACAGAGGCACATCAGCCAAGGCCCCCACCTCCCTGGCAGCTCTCACCCAGTGCCAAGGGGCAAGCAGCAGCAGTGTCAATAGCTGTCTTCTATCAATAACAACAAGCTGTTGAAGGTGTCCCCATCATTTCTTCCTCTGCAAAAGTTAATTGTCTAAGACCAGGGACTCTAGGCAACACAACCAGGTGGAGATACCTACTACAGAGGCACATCAGCCAAGGCCCCCACCTCCCTGGCAGCTCTCACCCAGTGCCAAGGGGCAAGCAGCAGCAGTGTCAATAGCTGTCTTCTATCAATAACAACAAGCGGGTTACTTAACCTCTGTCTGTCACTGTGATGTATGATGCGAATAGTAGCAGCTGCATCCCTCCTGGGGAAATGGAATTCTTAACTCAAACTCATAATGGGAATTGCTGTCTCGAGGTAAAGACTGTTATATCTTCCAGCCTTGTGCTGCTGCAGCTTGTCCTTGCTGCTTTAATTCAGCAGGAGACTTCAGAGCTGGAATCTGAGAAAGGCTAAATTGGGATTACAGCTTCTGTGCAGATGAATCTCACAGCCCTTTTCAGTAGTTCTAGTTTTCAGAACAAAGAGGGATGCACTCAGGTCATCCCTGCTGTACCTTCTGACCAAACATCAGAGCAGAACTTACCAGGCATCTTAGCAAGCTATTCCCTGCCACTGCATCATTTGCAGTTCAAGAAAAAAAAAAAAAACAAACAAACCAAAACTTGTGCACTGGGAATGGAGTGGAAAAGCAACAAGGAGAAAGGAAAAACTAAACCCAGCAGAGAATGAAAAGAGGAGATGGGAATGGCTCAAGGTCAGAGGACAGGGAAGCATGAGTCCAGGAACCTGCAGAAGAAGAGTGGCTGCAGGAGGACACACAAAGGGCAAGGGGAAGAGATAAAATGAAGCTGGAGACCCCCAGAAGCAGCAGGAAAGATCGTTCTGTGTGAGTGGGGATGGTTTAAGATGAATCACCACACTGTTATGAAGGGGATCTGGAACTGAAAAGGAGCTTTATAGGAAGAGAGGATAATCCAGTGATCCCCTTCACGTTGAGACAAATGAGGGAGGTATATTCCCACTGAAATGGAAGAAGAATGACTGCAGATACTGCCTAAGGCACCTTACATACCTCAATAAAACATGTCCTAAGAGAAGAAGGGCAAATCCATGGCCCAGACATTACAGCTAGCTTGGGAACTGCTGCCAGCCATGCCTCTTTGAAGGCATCCACAGAAAGAGAGCTCTCCTTGGCAGCCTGAGCATGCATGTGGAGGAATGCAGCCTGCTGGGAGCAAGATGGCTGAGACAGGCTCCAGACTAAGACATGGAGAGGAGGACATGGAATTTTCTGTGGGCTTTTTTAGTTGGGACCTGTGTGGTTTCCATGCTGGCTTTTGCTGTGTAGTTGAAGGAAGAGAAGCACATAGTTATTAAGATACAGTGATGAATAAAGGAACATAAGAAAGCAGGAGTGTAACACCAATTTGAGCAGGAAACTGCCACTCCATCCAAGATTATATAGCCAGTATATATGGGAAACTGGGAGAAACAATGGAAATGCCTGAAAGCTAAAACAAGGAGCTCATGAGCAACATGGAGAACTAGGTTATGAAACTGTGTATGGCAGAGCTTTCAGAGGAGCATGGACAGCTGGCATGGCTGTACCACTGAGACTGAAAGATTTGTGCTGCTCAGAAGGGCAAAGAAAAGTGTGTGTGTGGGGTGGTAGTATTGCCTGTGCCTCATAATGTTAAGTGTGAAGAAGCAAGAAGTGGCAGAGGTGATAAAATAGAATGGTTTGGGGCTCAAATCACCTTGAGGAAAGACAGCTGTGGTTCTGCTGCAGTTATCCAAGATTGCATCAGGATATTGGTGAAGGTCTCAAGTTTTTAGAAAGAGAGGCGGTACCAGGGGATGGCATTACTACAGGATTCAACTTCTTATAGAGAGAAAAATTGCTGCTAGCATAGGCTAGGCCCATGTATTCCTGGATGCACTGGCTGACATCTTTCTTCACTAAAGAGGCAGCAAAGTAATCAGAGCTGCTGTTGTGTTTGACCTGGTCTTGGTAACCAATGAGACATTACAGAACAATGTGTCAGAAGATAACTTTTAACCTTGACCGTGCACAGACTGATTCTGTTTAAATCAAATGGAAGAGTAAATATCATGGGGCCACCGCTAACATTTTTCAGCTTCAAAACAGAAATGGTCAGAGAAGCAAAGGGACTGAAGTGATGAAGAAACCTGAGTTCAAAGTCTCAAGCATTTGTATACGGAAGTCATTCAGGCTCATCAAGGTGAAAGCTAACTTGCTTTCCGGAACAGGAGAGTGGAGGGAAAGCATATAGAAAATGTGGCTCTGGTAAAAATGTTTCCTCTGTGAAAGATGGGAGTGGTCAGCAAATAAATTTACATTGCAGAGGTCACAAAGTTTAGGGAAAAAGACACGTCAGTCGGCAGAAATCAAGGTGAGATAGGCATGGCAGAGCTAGTGAAAGAAGTTCTTTGTAAAGGTTAAAACAAGGCAAGAGATCAGACCTTTGCACAGTGCGGCTCAGATCGAGGTATGCCTCAGAAACAAATTGTTTTGCCTCATTTTGCAGGACAGATGATGTAGAAAGGGATTACAAGCTGATGGCTAAAAGTGTCTGGAAATAGAAACAATCCCGTCAGAGGTCAAGGCAAAACTCACAAGGTTACTCACATCAGAAGGTTCCTGGAGATACATGAAGTAGTAAATCCAATAGTATCAATGTTCAAACAACCTGTTCAGCTGAAGGTTGGATGGGGACCACACCGTTGCATATTATCAAGAATTTTACCAAAATTCAATTAACGAACAAAGCAGGGATGTGGTTACTCTACAGACCCAAGGGCTTAGAACAACTTTTCTTTTTATCTTAGAACAAAGTAGGAATAATGAAAGATATTGAATTCCACAGACAATGGGACAAAACTCAGCATGGCTGTATGAAAGATAGAGTACTTTCAATTGTTTTTGTGCTTGAGGGGAAGAACAGATAATTTTTTAAACGTCAGTTGTGTGGCATATGACATGTATCTAGGCTTCACAGAAGGTGGTTGGGAAGCTGTGAAAGCAGAGGAGTTCAGGGATTGGCACTCGAACTGAAAAGTGGGTAATGAATTGCTTAACGAAGAGACGTTGAAACATAAAGTAGTAGGAAATTGCTAATGAAATTCCTTAGAGACTAGTTTTGGCACCAGTTCACTTCATATCTTCTCTAATGACCTTGGAGAAAAAAAGTAAATGTTAGCTGAAAAGACAAAACAAGGAGGCATTGCCAGTCCTGAGGAGCAGAAAAGGACCTTCCAGAAGGGCTGGGAAAGGAGAGAGAAAATGTTATCAGCTGCAAAGAGTGGCATTAGAGTTATCTGGGGAAAAAAAAGAGGTGATGGTCAGAGTCTAGACTGTCTTTGCTTTTTTTAGCCCAGCAAAAGGAATGTGAAGAGGGCATATGATTGCTGCCTATTAATACATCAGGTGGGTAAATCCCAGTGTAAGACAACTACTATTTCAGCTAAAAGATTGGAGAGTACTGGCATGAGAATGTATATGCATCACGTACTTAAAATAGAGGCTAGATGTTAAGAGGTCATTTTAACCACAATAACCTAGAGGCTTCCTTCTAACCACATGTAAACAGTTTTCAGATGTGTGCCATAAAAACCAGCTCTGGAGACAAACTCTATCTCTCCTTTGACCAATCTCAAATAGGCTTAAGCCCTTCCCTCTGCTCTGCTGTGGGAAAGGTTAGCTCAGCTGGGCTGTAGTCAACTTGTAATTCCTGCTGCAGAAGGTCAGTCCCACCAAATGTCATAGATTTAAGGGCATGTGTTTTTGCCCAGGTTCACATGAGCTCTGAAGTACAGTCCCTGGTCTCATTGCTCCTAGGATCTAGGTGAGTGGGTGGCTGTTATTAGGACACAGAAGAAACTTCTTTGTTGATCTCCCAGAAATGCACGTATTTGGCACCATCTTTTCCATTGTGCACTCTCTGATACAAGTGGACATGTTACCACAGCTCCTCATGAGGCTCTGGACAGTAGCCCACAAGGTAAGGGAAAAAAAGACATATGGGTTAAGCAAGATGTCTCGACCACAAAGCACCTTTTATCTTCTCATTTTATTTCTGAACTTCCCATACATATATGTGGAGGCATCTGGCCCATCCCTGTTCTAAAAAAAAAAAAAGATTCAGGACAGAAACCCCAGGGGAGAGTCTGAGCTGTGTTCCTGGGCTGCCTGTGGAGCCCTTGGCACTGCCCTCATACCTGTGGACCAGTGCCTGTTAGGCTTCATGTGTGTCGTGTTGCCTGGCACCAGATGCAGGCCAAAGGGCAAAAATTAGTTCCCGAGGAAGCATAAAGAGAGAGGAAGAGAACATTAGTCATGAGCCCCTTGTTTTGACTGATGTGGTCAGCTCCACCTGTTTAACTTCCATTCAGAAATATTCCTCTTTTGTTCAAGGAAGGATGTTCCTGGTAGTTGTGCTAACCTGCACAAGTGTGACCTGGAGGCACAACTTCCAAAGACCTTGGAAGGGAGATCTTCACTGCCTGGCAGTGGGGTGACAGAGGGGCTACTAATCAGAGGATAGCTGACCATGGGAAATGTGTCTTCCAGGCTGGTCCCTTGTCTGAAGGAGCTCTGCCTCCCACCACAATGCCCTGCAGACTGTCTCCCTCTGTCAGATGCTGGGTGTAGCTCTTTACCAAAGAGCACCAGCTGAGAGGCTACCTCTTCTTGGAAAAGCATGCACCACAGGCTGGGATTACACCAGCAGCCGTAATCAGCTCCTTCTCAGGTGCTGGCAAAAGCTTCTGAAGTCTTTTCTTCCGAGCAGAGGAACGAGAGGAATACCTCCCAAGGGGCAGGGGTGGCAGAGGTCTTGATGGGATCTGGCCAAGGCGTGCCACCCATAGCCAATGTCATCTTAAAACACGCACTGTTCCAACACGCCTACGAACAGCTCGAGGGAAGTAAAGGAAAGAAGGGAGCCCTTTGTCACCACTCTGGGAACAAAGGCCAGTCTGTGGGACCGAGGGTAATACTGACCCAACCAGCATCAGCTGCTGTTGTCTCTTCCGTCACGCTGACAATGCACAGTTGCAGGGTTTCTTTCCCTGTGAGGAGAATGGGATTTAGTGATACCATAAGTTAGGCAAACAGCAACCAAGATACCAATTCAAGCCCAGTTCAATGGATGCAGCGTTTGCTTTGTGTTGTTTTTCTCCCATTTCCTTTATTTTGCAGCAAGACTCATTTCCTCTCTCTTTCTCTGCAGCACAAGCGCCACGAACGCACACACGCTTTCACTGCTCCCGCCTCCATTTACCTCCGGTCTGGAGGAAGCAGCTGTGCATTTATATTTCTAGGGAGATGAGATGTTTTTGCCAACATAGTCCTCAAAGAAGCAAACAATGTTAGGCACTGAAATCAGCATCGGTGTGCACCAGTGGCATCACATCCACCCAAATGAGGGGGAGAATGCACCTTGCTCTTTCAGGATGCCTTTCCCAGCATCTTGGTTAGACACTGGACCAGGGCCTTCCAGTGTCTCAGCTGGGAGAGAGGCTACAGCCAGTCCCTGACGTTCTCTGGGCAGAGAAGAGAGGCAAGAAAGCCAGGCTGTGATGTTGGATGTGGGATGCAGGCACACTGAATGGGTCTCAGCGACATAGCTGGGCTGCTGGCTGATGACCTTGTGTTGTCGTTAGATAACCCCTGGAACAAGAGCCAGCTGGGAGCTCCGGGTGCAGCAGCCAGCCCAGGTGACCTGTCCCTGCCCTCGCCACCCATCCGCCCTGCTGATAGGGAGCCTTCCGCTGCTTCCGCACCGTGTGCCGCCCGCCGCGCATTTGCAGGGCCCAACACGGCTGGTGGGGTGAGGGGCAGAGAGGACAGGTCACAGGGACATGTGACTGTCAGTGTCCTTGCAGCTTGTGGCACCTGTAGGAATGCACACTTGGTGCCCAGAAGCAGCTGCTGAGCTACAGTTTCCCTTTTCTCTTGAGCTGTGATCCAAGGGAAAAGAGGTCTCTGAAGTTTCTTTCCCCATCACAGATATGCTTACCACCTCCATGGACAGGAGGAAGGTCTGCAGCCTGGCTAGATTTTGTCTGTAAGCCACTTGCTGAACTGCTCCCTGTTGCTACATATTCCTGTAAAATCAGGACAGTTCTGACTGACTATCTGAATTAGATAGAGCTTGGCCACAGATAGAACGACCAGCTGGTATGTGCTCATGTTGAGCTGGGAGACCTCTCACGGAGGTGCATCTTCTTCATGTTTTCAAGGGTAAAACAGTGTCCAGGTCACCCTTTTTTTTTTTTTTTTTTTTTTTACAGTCAGGTAGAAAAGAATTGTGGGGATGTTATTTGGTCCACTGTGATTTCACCTAGCAGATCCAGTCCTGCCATTGCAAGGACCTGGGAACTGGCAGTCCTGCGGCTTCCAGGCTTTTGTATTTAAGGGTTTCCACCAGTTAGAGGTGCTAAGAGGAATTTCTCAGGACAGAGAAGGGGAAGAGTTTGCATGGAATAAGCAGAAAGGCACCTCCTTATTGACCACAGGCCCCTGTCCTATATAATATTACCTGAATTATTGAGTAATATGGGATGATCACATAGTGCCAGACACACAGAGAAAACATCAGAGCAGAAAGATGGAGCACTTAAAGCTCCACTGGAGCTCTGGGGCCATTGGAAGCAGCAGAGGAAGGTCAAAGACTGTTTCACTCTGTGAAATAAGGTGTGAGGAAATAAAAAGGCCTTGAGAAATAGTCCTGGTTCTTACACCAGCTGGCTCTGATCTACTTGATAGGGTTGGTAGTTTTAGGAGAGAAGGAAGAAAAAGAAGAGCATAGCCAACTCCCTTAGAGGAGACCAGCCCATGGCTGGAATCAAAAACAAGAAGGACTGCTGGAGAGCCAGAACTAACCCTGTCTCTGCCAAGCAACACAGAGCATCCCCTCCAAAAGCATGACTACAGCTGGGTGAATAGGGTCCTGAAACTGTTTGTAGAGCTGGGAATTCACAGTACTGCAAGAAAGCAAGTCAGGACCTGCAGAGCGAGGTGTGTGGGTCAAGGATGACTGCACACAGACCTGCAGGCCCTAGGCAAGCCCTGCAAGCCATGACAATACGAACATGTCTGGAGAGAGCTGATATCTGATGCTGTAATAAGGTAATGAATGAGACTGGTTACAGTGCCACGGGTCTGCGGTAGAGCAGTCTGCACAGAAGAGATTCAGACTGGTGGCTGCTGATGCCTGTCTTTGTCAGCACAAAGGAGGCATGGACAAAATGGAAAATAATCCTGCTCATTTTGAAAAAGACCCATTTTGAAAAACTTTGCATGGAGCTCATATCTGATGCTGTAATAAGGTAATGAATGAGACGCGTGACAGTGCCACGGGTCTGCGGTAGAGCAGTCTGCACAGAAGAGATTCAGACTGGTGGCTGCTGATGCCTGTCTTTGTCAGCACAAAGGAGGCATGGACAAAATGGAAAATAATCCTGCTCATTTTGAAAAAGACCCAAAGAAGGGCCTAGACTGGCTCTGAAACTTTGCACGGAGCTCATCTCCCGATACTCTGCTATCACAGCTTCAAGGGCCCTTCCACTGCAAAGCACTGCAGAGCATCTAGCAAGGTGCAAGTGTGGTGTCACCTGTGTAAATAGAGATGTCGTTTACAGAGATACAAGTATGTCTGTGTACACAGACGTATGTCTGTAGATGTACGGATCTATATACACATACACAAGCAACATACCTACAGTACACATATTATATACTTTATAATAGATATGTTACAATAGAGCACTGAACGAAGAGCATGTTTCTGCCTGCTGGCATCACCTTCAACAGAAAGCTGAAGAAAAAGAGCCCGCTTCCTGAGACAGAGGGGATCTGAAGAAGCACGAAGAGACAATGAAGACGAAACAGCAAATACCCACCAGGATCTGAAGTCAGGGAGCAGGAAAGCTCTATGGCAGAACTAGGTCCCTGAGCCCCACAGGGGCTATGAAACACCCATCTGGGGAAGAGGTCTGCTCCTGGTGGCAATTGGTAATGTCCTGGAGGAATCTTGCAAGTCGAAAGGATGGCAGTGGGTGCTGCAGCAGCTCCCAGGCGCTGCTCACCAAGTGAGTTGTTCTGGCTGTTTTTGGGAATGCCCTACACTAATTAACTCTGCTGTTCTCCCATTTTGATCCAGAAAGGAAGATGTAGGGCTGGGCATGGTACCTGCCAGACAAAGCCCTGGTGGTTCAGGTAGTCTGCGGTGGGATCTGTGCCACACAGAACATGGCAGGCCCCTTCCAAACAGCCTTAGGCCCTGAGCAGCTCCAGGATTACCAACAGCCCCAGAGGGATGTGCTTGGTGCACCGGGGTGGAGGCCCCTGCAAAAGGGAAGCCCCTGAGGTGCCTGGCTGAGGGCAGAGCAGCCCAAAATAGGTTGAAGCCAATGCTGCCTGGCTAAAATTGACATGCTCCTCATTGCCTAATTTGTGAGGACCCATCCCAAGGAGTCCTGGAAAAGCCTCGAGCTGTTGTACGCATGGGTGGAGGGCAGGGCAGTACCTTGCTTACTTGTGTTAACAGTACCGTCACGTGTTACCCTAGGCAAGGGTGTGCTTCTGTCACTGTTATCACCAGGGTGTGATCACTTACTGGAAAGCTTTCTTATCCTGGAGCACAGAATCCAAAGGGAAGCAGTTGGATCACATCCCCAGCTCCCTTGGCTTCGGCACATGTAACTGAACTCCCCAAATATTGCTTTAGCAGAGAGCTGGACACAGAGCAGAACAAGAATTTAGTCTCTATCACACGGTGTGGTGACACTAAACCCAGTTTCATGGAGTTCAACATAAAGGAAGAACAGCAGCAAAAGCATCCTTGAGATTTGGTGAGTCTGCTCGGGAGGGAGCTTCAGGTGCCACTTCTGCTGCGAGGTCAGGCCAGCACAAGGGCAGATTCTTGTCAGAGGCAGCTCTGCTGGCTGCAAGGTGATCCCTACATTAAACCTGAAACGGTGGTGGGCATCTGGCACACCTTCACCTAGGCCAGCATTGCCAAGACCACAAACACAGCATCCTTGTGGAAGCAAAAGCTGGGAGCATTCTTGAGCATGGGGATGGCTTTCTGCAGCAAGGAGGTCGGGCAGGGGCATTATTCTACTGTGGTGAGCTGGGGGGCTCTGGAGCAAGGCACAGCTTCTCCCTGCTGTTGTACTAGTCCCTGATGACAGCCTTGCTCCTGCCCCAGCTCTGAGCTTGCACACTGGCCATCCTGGCCCTGCAATTTAAGGCTGGCTTTGCCAGCCTTCTCAAAGAGTGTGCTCCACATTAAAGAAAAGGGGGAGTGAGTCTGGGTTTTCTGTGGAAGAAGAGGTCAGACTGGCCCAAGAGAGTAGACAAAGGATCTGGCCTGAGGTTCCTCACCTTCATGTAAATCAGGGTGAGTCGGAACCATAAATGTGCAGGGCAGGGAAAAGGTTAAGTGAAGAACAGTGGAAAAGGTAAAGCCACAAATACCCCCACATGAAGGCCAGGAAGGGAACATTCTGCTTAGCTGCCTAGGACAGAGGTTTATGATTTTTTCCTATGCAGTTAAGCGGTGTTATCCACTGTGAAAAATCATTGGCCGTGGAGATATCTGATAAGAACTGAGCTGGCATCTGTTGGGAGAACAAAATGTCAAGAATGCATCAGGCTGCACCCCCACTTTTACCAGCAGGCAGGACATTGGGCTGGGAACAGCATGTTGCTGGCCCTTATCTTTAATTGTCCTGCCTGCCTACCTTCTTTACTGCCTCCTAATGAGTGCAAATGTGATGTTTTGAGATTTGATCTTCTCCAAAGAAACCCTGCCCCTCCTACATCTCCCTCCCAAGGCCTATGTTCCCTAATGCATAGCCTTGGCTGGTGATGGGGAGTTTAGGGACCTGACGGGCACCAGGAAGAGGAACGGCATCAAGGGAAGCCCGTGAGCTGAAGTGGGACACACTGTGCCCTCACTTAAGCAGCTGCTGCTGGGCTCAAGGACTTTTTAATCTCCTGCCTGTGACATATCCCCTTCTGTCAAACCTACACCTCTCTAGTGCCTTCCAGGGAGCGTGGAATTCCACCGCACCGCGGTGGGAGTGGAGGGCTGTGTCCCCGCCGGACTCGGTGAGCTCAGAAGCTCATCCCACAGGGGTGTGAGGAGCTGTCTGTCTAACAGAAACACAACACATGGTATCTGAGGACAATTTTGTCCCTCACCGAAGTGGAATGGGCCTCGTTAGGGTTGGATCAAAGATGTTGGCCCAAAATTCCGAGAGGGACTGAATTCCCTTTTCCTGTTCAAGGCTTGATATGAGTGAAGCTGTGAAAGAAAAGACTTTTCTGTACCCCTTCTTTCCTTGAGCTTGACTCTAGCTCCTTTCTCAAATCTGGTTTGGGAGGATTTGCTTCCCCTCATCCCTTGGGAGCCACCACGTACTTAAGCCCACACAAAGCACATCCTGAACTGCTCCCCAGGGCTGCTGGCAATTCAGTTGGTTTCCATGAAACCTTGGGCAGAACACCTGCCTCTCCCTGGTTTTGAGCAGAGGGTGCAAGCCCTGTCCCTGGGGGCTGCTGCACCCTTCCCAGGCTGCTGCTGGAGGGTATCCAGACCTGACTCTCTGCTTTCCTCTAGGGCATAGCTGGGATCCTAAGGTGCCATCAGTCAAGTCCCACTGATAGCCTTGGAGCAATAACATTGCTATGGTCTTCTTAGATAGTGGGACAAGCCTATGCAAGTCTGAAAGGCAGTCAGGCAAACAAGTATTTATGTAGCTGTATTTATACAGCTGTAGCTCTAAGACATCTGTGGTCATGTATTTAAACAACTAGATCTTGCCTGAGTGTTCAGGTGTTAATATTCCACTGATGTGAGTGAAGACAGGCCAGCCCTTAAGGATAATACGAACAGAAAATTCCTCTTACAGCATGTTGGTTACATACAACCTCTGTGTGTTTTGGGGAGGTGGGTTCATGTGTGTCGGCTGGGGCTCCAGTGACTGAATGCAACAGTGGGTGTGGAGAGCTTCACACAAGGGGGAAACTCAAGGATGAGGCACAGAGAGGAGGAAAAGATGCTTAGTGCTTCTTCCAAATTTGGTAGTAATTTGGGGATTTCATGCAATGTCATTGAGAGAATAAAACCAGCTAGGTCATGAGGGTGTGAAAAAGGACCCTGCTGACAGCAGTGCAAGTTCCTTGATGCCAATAATGACACATGGGGTTTTAAAGAAGTTGATGAATTCAGACAGCTGATTTCAAACCCACACTGAAATTGAGAAATAAAAAGAGGAAGGCTCAGACAAACTGTAGCTGTCTGACTGCTTCCAGAGGAGGCAGTGAGGATCCTTCCTTGACTGCTCTGTCTGTGACCAAAATAGATCTTCACAAGCAGATTCTAAAGGTGCTCATTCCAGTATTGAGTTTTCTTTCCAATCATACCTTCATATTTCCAAATGATCACACTTTTTCCACCAGCTTGTGCTGGATGCCAGCAGCGCAGCTGAGCCCTCCCTGACCCCTGGTCTACAGAAATAAGGAGACTCTGCTTGAGGCTTTTTGCTTTGGGAGCAATTCATTCAAGATGATCATTTTCACCAAGGAGGAGAAAAAAGGTCACTCAAAAATATTCTTCTCTCCAAGGAAACACTCTCTTCATTTCTACTATAATCTCTCTGGGGATGTGTCATCTCCTAAAAAAGAGTGGGAGAGCAGAGAAGTAAGAGCAAGTGCATATGAGAAAGAGGAGGCTAGGGACAACCACATTTCAGACTGGCTGTCACAATGATTTGCTTTTAGAAAGTATTTTTAAAAGCTGGGGGGGGGGGGGAGGAACAGGAAAAAAGGGCCTGGATGATTAGCTGTAGTAACAACTGAAAACAGTAAGGGAAAACAGCCTAGCTGGGGAAAAGAAAGAAAATCTAACAGCCTGCTAAGCCTCTTCTCCCCTCCTCTTTCCGTGGGCCCAGCCTTGGGCACTGGGGAAGCACTGAGCTGCGGGGATAGTCTTCAGAGTTGTTGCAGGTTGCAGCTTGATGATGTGGTAAACCTGACTGTAGGACTCCAGACATCAGATCAAACACACCCTGGCTGTGCCAACTACAGAGAAGTATAAACTCCTTGGTTCAAAATCCTTTGTGAATTTTGAGACTGTAATTCTTGCAGAGCCAGGCTTCATACCTCTGCTGCTCTGTTTTTTCTTCTGGTTCAGGTACTGCCTGTCCTCCCACACTCAGGACAAAGCCATCACAACTGCCATGCGATGTGCCGGCTCTTGCAACAGAAATGCAGCCCTGTTGCCATGCCTCCTGCTAGACCAGATTTCTAGGGATGGGTCACCCAGGTGGGCATCAGCTGGATGTAAACAATCAGCACCTCACCACCTAGTACATATCACCAGGGGTATGTGTGGACAGACATCATAGGCGTTGTAGGTAGGTGTTACGTGAATTAAGGGTTTGAGAAGGTTATTTGAAAGCCAGGCTCACCAAGTGGCATCACAACTTAGCTGGGCTGGTTTGTCTGGGCCAGGGTCACAACCAGAAGCTCCTTTGGCCAAAGGTGTTGCTGAGCAGTTGTGTGGAGCCGCTTCCTCCATAATGGTGCTTCTGTCACCTTCTTGGCCAACTCCCCATCGGGCCCAGTTATGTTTAGTTGTGAAACCTGAGAGTGGTATCCTATGTCCGGCAGGTATGAAGACCAAGGTAAATAACCCTGAATGGAAACCACACTTGTTATGGAGAGAACGCGTGTTAGATTTCATCATTCACCTTGAGACTTGTTCACCAAAGGCTGCTCTCAGCCTGTTAGCACCCGTGTCTATTTTTAACCCTGATTCCAGTCAGCTGTGGGTCCCAGTCCATGCACGTGGCATGCTGTAAAGAATCCTTTTCTTTTTTTTTTCCCCTTTAACATGTGAAAAACTACTGTGATTTTTTCTGCCGGTCATTCCACCTCCTCTCTGCAGCAGTACGGGGAGGAGCTGAGCTCCTCTGCCTGCAGAGAGGTTTCCCATTCCTCACGCCTGATGGTTTTCAAAACACCCTTCTCTTTCTGGCTTGTTTCTGCACTGTGGAGATCCAGACTGGCAAGTGTGCTGAACATGGGGGTGCCAGCTGGGCAAGAATCTGGGGAAGCGACACCAACTTTTCCAGGCATGGGTTCTGGAGTCCCGTGCTCCCTAGGAGCACAGGTTTTTTTCCAGCTATAGTAGGAAAGTTCCGGTGGCATTTCACTGGGGAGGTTTTTCGGTATCTCCCTCCTGATCAGATCTCCCCTCTGGGCTGTTTGAATTGGCTGTTTGCCCAACAGCAGCACAAGCCTCCCGGAGGCAGACGGAATTTTTTTTGTGTACCATGAAGGAAATTTGGGGCCTTTTAAAGTGAAAGGAAGCAAAGAAATGCAAGGTCCCACTGCTGCCCTTACCAGAGCTGGACAAACAGCCCTATTTGCTTTTCAGCCTTTTGAAGAGTCAAAGGTTCATGGAAGTGAAGATGTTAGTGTGTTTGTGAAGCCAGGTGAAAGAAGCAGGAAGGCAGATGATCTCATGGGAGGAAGGATGAGTGTGATGAATAGGATTTCTATCCCTCACTATGGGAAGTAAAACTTTCCACAGGTACAGCAAAGCCCAGGAGTCCAGAGGCTCTTGGGGCAGCACATGGAATAAGGAGGAGAGAGGAGCAGGAGGGGTCTGGAGGCTGAAGTGAAAAAAAGTGCAGCTGGAGTCTGAGCAAGCCTGCAGCAGGGAGCTATGGGAGAGCATGGAAGAGGCCCTGAGCATCAGCACTGTTTGGGAGTTTATGGAATATGAAGCTGTGAGTGGGAGGTGCCTGGGAGGTATGCTTAAAGCCAGGGTGCTGGGGATCCTATCCAAAAGGCTTTACTGAATATGTTTGTTTATACATTTCTACCTAATTGGGGTTAATCTGATTTGTGTTTTGGCTAATCGGCTGGTCCAGATGCCTAATAGGTTGGAGGGGGTGTTGCGCCCTTCTCCTGTTTTCAGGCCATGGAGTCAGAGGAGAGCAACCGCTGCCTGCTGTCAAGCCTGGTGGAAAAGTGCTTTATCTTTCAAGGAACAGTGCTGGGGAGCAGGTCCCTAGGAGGAACCAGTGCCTTTCTGCTCACTAATTGGTGGGTCTCATGAAAATGAAGGATTAGTGGAGAAAAAAAAAACAATCTCAGCGAGAGCCTGGCACTAGGTGAGGTAACTGCACTGTCGGGGGCTGCTGAGGCTCTCCAGTCCTGGTCAGCATCATCCCCAGCTGCCCCCATGCTCTGCCTTTACCCTTCTGCCTCGGGGCCCCACCTCAAGCAAAGGAGATGCATGAGTCAGGCATAGCCTCTGCTGTCCCTCTGTGCCCTGTCAACTTTGTCCCCTGGGACCTCTGCTGTGTCCATCTGCTCAGTGCCTGTTGCTATTTCAGGTCCCTTTGCTGGTGAGGAGAGGGTGAGTCATGGACATCTCATGCAAAGTTGTCCTTGCAGCTGTAGGTTTAAGAAGCTGTTGCCACCAGCACATCCCGCCCTCTGAGATGGAAAAAGAGTCAGGAGGATGAGCTCAGCCATGTGGCAAGAGCCTGTTGCACTAAGGAGAAGCTTCTCCAAGCGCTGTCCCTAATGACTGTGTATTGCTTACCTTGTAAATCTCAACCAACATCTAGGGCAAATATAAAATATCTTGTGTTGCCTTCACCACGACCCCAACCCTGGTCACCTGCTCCCTTCCTCAAGTCCCTGGACCTTCTGGGGTCCCTCCTCTCCCACATCTTTCATTCTAGCAAGAGGTCTGCTGCTAAGACTGTTTAAAGCTGAAATGCCAGAGGGAAAAAGAACAAGTTCCTTTTTTTTTTCCCCTCTTTATCTGCACAAGGCAAGAAATCTCAATTTTGCAACTTCAGTGCAGTGGCACCCTGAGGAAGTCTCAGACACTAATCAAAAAGTTCAAGCAAGTGTCATGCTTGAGTGGAACAAGTGTCACTTCTGCATCACTGCTCCATCAACACCAGGGCCAGTAAAATTCATCCTACATTCTTCCTTCCTCCCTTAGTACAACCCCATCTCCCCTTCCCAGCTAGGATCACCTCGAGCCCAGTTACACCAATTCAAGCTGTTAGCACAGGCACTCTAATAACTGAAGACTCTTCTTTTGCAGTTGCCAACTGGGTGTTCCACATCAGTGTCCAAGACAAGTTAAAACAGTTGCCACACTCACACTCTCCTTTTTTTCCCTCCTTAGGGCTCTCTTTGCTATTTGAATTTATATTGCTCATGACAGAAAGGACCTGACTTCACCATTGCCCCTTAAAACAAAACAAACAAAATCAGTAATGATGGAGGGATGACAATTTGGAGTTTTAACCACAGATCTTTCAGTGCTGTGGTTTAATGATCTTTTACAGAGGTAGAGCTGTATCTAAGAGAGGCACAAAGCAACAGTTCAAGGAAAACAGCTCCAGGTGGCTTTAGCACAAGAGCACCAGGAGTATGAGGTTAGGACCTTATGGTGACTGCCCACTAGAAAAGGCCAGCTCTCCCCCAGACTTCTCAGAAGTCAACCATGCAAGCATTAAACAGTACCTCTAGAAAAGAGCTATTCAGAGGGAAGCAGCATGACCCACCTCAGCCAACAGAGAGCCCAAACAACAACACCTTCCCTCCAAAGTGGAAGATGGGGGATCCTGTACCCGAGATCAGCCTCAGCCCACACAAACCAGTATGAGGATGGGGCAACTGCTTTGCTAGAATAAGCGTGTGCATGCACAGAGGACACGAGGAAACACTGTGTCTTGGCTGGCAAAGCAAACAGGAAGATGAAGTGTCAGAATTTTGAGACCATTCAGTGGAAATCTGTTCTCATTCTGAACTGAGCAAGCAAGTCCATCACAAGTCAGTCTGTCACAGCAGGCCAGAGCAGCCACCAGCTCTTCTCTCCACACTGCCACACATGCAGAAAGTTGCCAAGATGGAGTTAGAGGCCAGCAAGCTTCCTGAAGACACAAGTGCTTGCTAGCAGTTTGTCACACTGGGCACTGAGCTAGAGTGGGAAACGCCAGGGCTTTTAAAAACTGCATGTGCTGTTGTCCCTGGGTCAAGGAGCTCTGCTTCCCTGCTACAAAAATGGGAAGCCAGGGGCTGACCCATGCTGCCACTGCCACATCCTAGAGTAGGAAAAGGAGGCTGCCCTGAACCTGTTTTTGCTTTGAGGAAAAAAAAAAAAAAAATCCACTGAAGACCATGTGGGGGCATCCTTTTATAATCCATCTTTATTTGTAAAAATCCTCATAAAATCTGCATTTTCCTCTTACAAAAACAAAAAAGGCACATAGAACTACTCAAACTCTCATCCCTATGGACTGATGGCCCAACACTCCCCCCACCCCAATGTCCCCCTTGCTTTCTCCTCCAGTCCATGTTTCTTCATGTTTCCTTTAGCTTCAGCTCGCTCCTGCCCAGGCACAGTTCTGCACTTGCAAAGATGAAGTACACACACAGGGGAGATGGTGGAGAGGTGACATGGGCTGTGCGTGGAATGTGTGACAGGCGCTTTTTAGTAGTAGGTCTCTTTTTCCACCCAACCTAAAGGAAAAGGAGGGAGAAAGCAGAGTTAGTCTTAAGGCAGACCAAGTATGAGGTCATGAGAGCTCCTTCTGGGCTCTGAAAATCTGTACTGTTGCACCTGAGCTAGTAAGCGACCTGTCACAACAAAAACCTTTCCAACTTGGCAATGATACTTCCACATACTGTGAGAGAACAAGATAGTCCTTCGACTGAACTAACTGCACTACTGACACAGGCAAAGGTGAAACAGGGCGAAATGCAGCCCTGCACAGTGCTAAGCACCACGGGGGCCCCTGAGCATTGCCAGAGCTTCTACGGGGCCCAGCAGCACCCAGAGGTAGGGAAGGGGCCAGGTAGAGGAGCAGCATGCACTCACCACCAGGGTTGCGTCTGATGATGAGCTTCCTGACTTCGTCGTACACGAAGATGAGGAGGGAGTACGGGAAAGCACAGAACCACCAGGTGGGCCTGTTTAAAACGGGGGAGATGGTGAGAACACAGGCAGCAGGCATGCTCTTTGCCCAGCAGAGCTCCCTGCCCTGATGGCACAGAAGAGCACAGGAAGGCTGCCGTGCCCCAGCTTGCCAGTGCACCAGCTCCCACAAGACTGTGGCTCAGCTGAGAATCCTCCAAGCCAGGAATTAACACCAAAGTTTTCTACTGCAGTAGGCTAATCCACTTTTGGATATTAATTGCAACACAAGGTACGTCATAGAACCTTTGTTCATCTCTGTACCAGCACCTCCCCACCTGTTAATCTAGAAACATTTCCTCCAAGTTCTTCTCTAAGTACACACAACCTTTGTGCCCATGGCCTTTTTCACTTGAACCACATTGGTTTCCCTTGTAATTTACACATGCCAACATCTAGCTGCTGCAGGGACTGGGCAGAGGCCAGTCTTCTTGTTAGGAAACGCTCACACTTCAGCACCAAACTCCAGTCAACACCTCTGAATGGAACACAAGATGCATCAGGACTTTTTTTTTTTTGCCATGAAAGTTTCATGGTACTGAAGCCAGGAGACTGTTCAGAGTTTGAGGCTAAATCCTGCCACGGAATGTTGCAATGCTGTTGAGCAATGTTTAATATGTTGGCATCCTTCCAACTGTTAGGAAACTTACTATGCACCAACCCAACAGGTCACGTGCACCTACGTAGTATCTTTCAAAAGATTTTACTACTTGTGCCTTTTTCTGCCTTCCACAGAAATGGCACAAGATGTCATCACCAGTTCTTCTGTACAGAAGAGTCACCTGACCTATGTTTTAGAGCAATTCACCCGTCTCTCTTTGAGATGCAATCCCCTACCCATAAAAATGCACCATGCAAGTAAGTACAAGAGCAGCTGCACTATGGCACACTGCTACAACTGAAGCTATTTTGCTAATTTTTAGTGGGGCACTGAACTGCAGGTTCACCATAAACATGGCATTAGCAGTAAAGAAAAGCAAACCCCTGGTGTGCCACACTACAGCAAAGGATCACTCACACCCTCCAGCCTGAGCTCTTCTGGGCTACAACCAGGTTTCATGCTCCATGAGCTCCTGACTGCTTTCATTCATCTCCCCACCCAAGCACTATTGTTCTGTAGCACAGCCTGCTGCACAAAAAGCATGACGCAACTTACTTGAGAGGGTACATCCTTAGAGCAACATCCATCCCAGGGCAGTAGGAGAGGAAGGCAGCCAAAGCAGTCTCCTCAAAGAGGCCAAATATTAAGATCTTATTCCTAGTAAGAACAGGAAAGCAGTCAGGGACAAAACACTGTTGCAGATGACATTCTAAAACACACCTAGTTACCACACCGTAGTGAATGGAAACGTTCTAGTCTAGCCAGAAGTCCACCAGGCAGGGACTACCAGGACACACAAGCTGATGGCACAAGTGTTGTGGGGGTCTTATGTCTCTAGACAGAGATATTCCAGTTCACAATTAAGTCAACCAGCTTTCATCAGAAGTTCCAAAGGAGGCTGGGATTTGTGCTGCCAGATCTCTTGATACATCAGCTGCTCTGCTGCTGCATGAGGCTGAAGTATGTCACTGTCCTTGGAGGTGGGCTAGCTCTCAGACAATACCAGCAGACATCAGCATTACACTGTCTCAGACTAACGACTGTAGCAGGTACTACAAGAAAGAGAGCACCCAGTCCCCTTTATCCACTACCAAGGCACCAGACTGTTCAAGGCTTCTGCCAAGACGGACAGACACTGCTGGGACCAAGAGCTAGAATGCAGTGTGCTAGACAACATATGGAGTCCAATGCTAAATCCTGACTTACTTCATGCCCTGCTGGAAGACAGAGTTTCTTCGGGTCTTACAAATGATCAAGTCTGCCCACTGCACAACCACAATGCTGACAAAGAAGGCTGTATGGCAAGTGAACTCCACTATTTTCCTCTGTTCGTAGGTCTAGGAAGCAGACGAAGCAGAGAGCGTTCATTCAGACATGCTGCCTTTGCTCTC
>NW_008625317.1:13047-22202 GCF_000691845.1 Merops nubicus | reverse complement strand
GGGTGCTCACACCAGTTTCAGCAGGCACTAGTACTCTGGCTGGCAGCCTCTAAGATGTGCCTCAAAACTTACCCACTGCTGCCCGTAGCTGTCTTCCACATCATTAACCCATCGGTCATCCCATTGAACTCTGATTCCTAGCAAGCCAGAAGGCCAGAAGCCATTCTCTGCCATAATTACAAAATAGGTGAAGAAACCTCCAAGGGCCTGGATCATACCTAAAGAGATAAAAAAGGATGATAAAACTCACGAAGTTACTGTGCAATTATACCAGAAAGCAGTTTGCAGGAGATTCTAGACACCTAAAAAAATATTACTCCTCAGGAGGCTCAGTCTTCCAAGCAACAGCTATAGAAATAATTCACACTAACATCAAACTCGGCTGCAATCCTTTTGCTGAGTTGCTTCTGCTCCCAACTTTGTACAGAGTTACTTCTGTTCTGCCCTGTGCTGCAATGGCATGGTACTCAAGGACACAAGATAAAACTCCCTTTGTATTCTCATTAAGCCTTGCCCACCCCCAACCCTTGTAAAATACAGTCAAGCAGGTTCCCAAGGTCTGCTGCAATTAAGCACGAGCTCCCATCCTGTGAACTGGGCACGTCTCTGTAGCTGCCTTTAATCAGGGCTCCTAATACTGTGTGTTTAGGGACATGCTGGAGAGAATCCTTTACTTCTAATTAAACTAACAATGGGATCTATGTTCTTACTGAGCAAGTCCAAACCAGAGGAGAGCTGGTTGTCAGCCAGTTCCTTTACAGTGCTATGCAATTAAACAAAATTACTGTGAAAGCGATTCAATAGATGGAGCTGCACGAGCCACCGCCATGTGCCACAGGGGCAGAATCACAGCAAGTTCTTAACAGCCTCAGGTTCTGGTTTGCACACCCCAAACCTCACCCCTACACCAAAACAAACAGCACAGTCACAGACTCAGGACTGTGTACAACCCTGCTTCCCTGAGTTCAGACCAGAGAGAAGAGAGCAGCTTACCGATCTGCCCATAGGCCATGCTGATCAGCCGCTCGTTCACCAGTTTGTCTGTTTTGGGATTTCTGGGCTGCCTCTTCATGATGTCACTTTCTGCTTGCTCATAGGCCAGTGAGATGGCAGGGACCTTTGGAGATGGCAGGACTGCTGTTAGAACCACTTTCATTTTCAACCACATGTAACCTTTCCCTATCCATGTTTTCAGCCTAAAAAAAGAGCACTGCCCAAAAGCCCTAGCTGTACTATTTGGGAAGGACCTTACCACCCCCTCCCTATCCCAGTTTGTCCTTACATGGAACTGAAGGGCCCTCAGACTCAGAGAGCCACAAAACAGGGAGTGTGGATTAAGGGAGTATCAAATGGTCACTTATTTTAAGCAGTAACACTACAGAAAATTGTATTTTAGCATTTCCCTGCCACATGTCCTTCCTTTAGAGTACCCAAGAATACCCAAATTTCTCCTCAAGATACAAAAAAAGACATTCACCATGTCAGTGCCCAGATCAATGCAGAGGATGGTGACTGTTCCCAGGGGAAGGGGTATGTTTGCAATGATGAAGATCAGGAACGGTGTGATTTCAGGAATGTTACTGGTCAAGGTGTAGGCAATAGACTTCTTCAGGTTATCAAAGATCAGACGCCCTGGGGTGACAAAGAAAGAAGAACATAACTCAGTTATCAGCAGAAGGCAGCTAAGTCACCCATAGGCAGGTTCAGTGGTTAACACTGAAGGGCAAAATGCAACTGCAACAAACTGAAGAGTTCTTTTGTACCTAAGGGTGAGACTGTGTGCTCTATGCACATCATCACCCACATGGAGTTTATTTTTGGTCACAGCAATCAGGGTTCACTGCATACAGCAACAGGACACTAAGCCCAGGTTTCTGAAGATCATCAAGAAACCCTGGAGGTACTCTCTGCTCTGCTTCTGTTTGAGAGCTATTGCTCTCTCAGGGAGGGAAATGCGTCAGACTCAGCTGGCAAAGATGACTACAGACTCAGTGTTAGACAAAAAAGACAAGGTAGCTTTTGTTACTCAGCTCCTTACTCCTGTTACCCATCCCAGAGGGTCTGGCTGGTCCCACAGAAAGGCAGAAGACTTGGAAGGGAGGAGGAAAGTGCTGCCCTCCTTGAAAACACTTGTTATGGAGACAAATTCAAAGGAGAGCCTTGCAGACACATCTATGTCAGAGAGACTCAGTAAGGCACACCTCTGAAGCACATTACTTCGCCACCACTGTGCACAAGTTATAAACTCACCTTCTTCAACCCCAGTAACGATGGAGGCAAAGTTGTCATCCAGCAGAATCATGTCAGCTGCCTGCTTGGAGACATCTGAGCCAGCAATACCCATAGCAACACCAATGTCAGCCTTCTTCAGGGCTGGGGAATCGTTGACACCATCACCTGTGACTGCTACAATGGCACCCTAGTCACAAAGAGAGAAATAGAAAGACTGAAGTCATCCTGAGATTCTTTTGGGCAGAAAAGCTTTCTCCTATCATTCAGAATCATAAAAAAAAAAAATTCACTTTGTTGTAAAGAGACCTAATTTTCTCCACTTCAGAAGGCAGCACTGGTTGGCAGTTTACATATATGTCTGAGGATCTCTCTGACATGAAAACCTTGGACTCCCTCTCTTTACCTGTCGCTGACAGCCTTCCACAATTATAAGCTTCTGCTGAGGAGATGTCCTGGCAAAGACGATTTCTGTATGATGAATCAGGATGTCATCCAGTTGCTCACTAGTCATGTCCTTCAAATCTGAGCCATGAACAACACAAGCTTTGGCATCCCTGCAGTCAAGAGACAATATCATGTTTTGCTTCACAAGTTAAACTAAGATTCTCATTAACTGTATTTGCCCCATAAAACGATGGTTCTGCAGTGCTTTAAGGGAATACCAACCCCTGCTGTGACTAAATACTGATCCAGACAGCCTCTGCACAGAGGTTCAATGCTCCAAATTTACAGTGTAGATGGAGAACACAAAGAAAGACAAGATGACAGCACGAAGTAAGAGGAAAAAGCCCCAGGAGCAGACTAATTCTTTCTACAGCTTTTTAAAAAGCATCAAGGCAAAGACTAGTTGTTTCCACAGCTCTTGGCCTCACTTCAAGAAAGGAAACCGTGGCTAAGGCAGTTAACTTCCAACTTCACAACAGATGCCATGATCTTCTGCAGGCAATCCTTTTTGCAGTAGACTTATGATGTACACGTGGTTCTTCACGGAGGCAGATTATGCCATGCCAGTTCAGAGTAATTTACACTCTTCAGCAACAAAAGTGTGCAATGTTATATTTAGACTGGTTTGCTCCCCTGCATACTACAGCAGAATGCCACCTCTCTAACCCAGCATACCATCCCTTATAGGTCTAGGAGACTATCCATGCAGCTATGACATCACCCAGTTCAGACATGGAAATTCCTTCCCCACCCTTGCAGCCAGCTGCTGGCTGCTCAGTCACACAGCCCAGTGATCCCCAGCCTGCATTACTACTTCTGAAGCTACCCTTAGGGAAAAAAAAAAAAAAAAAAAGGAGAATTCATCCACAATACTTGTCTTCCCCAAGCAATTCCATTCCACAGGGTGTCTCTATTCACAGTTCATAAGCTACATGGCTACCCTCCAGCCCAAACACAGGCTGGGTCAAGCTAAGCAATGCAGACAGCCCAGCCATTCTGCAAACGGCCCGCTCATGCCAAAGCACATTTTCTGAGGATGCCTCAGCTCTGTGCTAGGCTAGGAAGGCAAACATTAACCCCTAAAAGGAAAGAATTCCATTTTCACAATTATTTTTCTTGTAGCTAACTAGTGGCAGTTCTCCCCAGCTCAAGTAGTTCCCTCTGCCCACCTGCAATCAGACCCAGAGGAGTCTGAGAGCAAGAGGGACAGAACTCTACTTTGATCAAGTTTATAGGTGCTGTTTCAGCTCTTCTCTAAACAGTACTAACCTGTTTGCTTTCAGTAGCTCTTTCAGCCTGGACTGCAACTAACAAACTCGGTGTTTTCTTTTTACTAGTCTTCCAACAAATCTGTAAGTTATCTTACTAAGTAAGCTTGACTAGGTGTATGTTTGGAGGCAAAACTATTTAAAGATCTGAAATCACAGGAGTACATGGTTTCAGGCTCTGCAGCAGCAGTGCTCAATAGCCCCTAGACAGCCAACTCCTTCACCCAGTCTACTTCAGGTACTTTTTCCTGCCTGCTATGCTGGGCCAGTACACAGTGCTTCTGCAGTGACATGAACCACGCAGGGCAAATGCTCAGTTCAGGGGTTCAAAAAAGCCCCCACCAGATTTCACTCAGCCAGCTGTTTCTTCCCCCAAGTGTGGAGACAGACCATGAGAACAGGCAGCTACAGAGCTGAGAAAGGATGGAAGAAACTGCCCGAGTTTTCCATACAGGGATTACTCCTGACTGCTTCCCATGCACAAGAGACATGCACATTCAAGACAGCCTTGTGCATTCTTCACATAACTCATGATACACATTGTGCTAAGCAGTGCCAAGCTTTTCATGTCTAGGGAGAGATGCTGAGGGATTATCCGAGGCAAGGAGAGATGTAAATGCTTAATTCTTTGAGCAGCTCTGGCCTCCCCCACCAGTCAGTACCTAGGGTTGACCTGGCTGACGGGAATGTTGAGTCGAGCAGCAATATCTTCTACTGTTTCATTGCCCTCAGAGATGATGCCGACACCCTTGGCAATGGCTTTGGCTGTGATCGGATGGTCTCCAGTAACCATGATAACCTGAAATGCAAACAGACTGCTGTGAATGTCTTGCCTGTGCTGCAAAGCAACGCTGCCCAAAAGGTAGGGCCCCTTGGGACTGAAACAGCCACGTGGCTTTTGTTGTACTAGCGAGCCCCGGCACAGAGTGAGTCTGAGGTACAGGCAGGAACCTGCTACCAGTATGCAAAGGATTGAGAAGGATGGAAGACAAAGAAACCTGTTGATCCTCAGTCAACAGATCCTGTTCTGTTTCCAGCCTGTGCTTTGCTCTCATCTGTCAGTACTGTGGGACATGCAGAACACACTTGAGCCAAATCACATGCCTCAGGACACCACGCCATCAGCCTGTGCCAGCACCCTAGCAGTATGGAATCTCAGTTCTCAGTCCACTAACATACAATCATTTGTTTTTAACTCAGAAAAGAAGCATGAAGTAGTAGCAGTTAGATTCTGATCAATACTTCAATCACATTACAGCAACACAGAGAGTAAGGGAAGCTCTTTACATCCACAGGTATAGATCAAGGCAACTTTCAACCCAGGAATAAACTACCTTGATCCCAGCGCTTCTGCATTTGCCAACAGCATCTGGCACAGCAGCACGAGGAGGGTCAATCATAGACATCAGTCCTACAAAGCAGAGCTTGTCTACAGGGAAGTTCAAGTCATCTGTATCAAACTGGAAGCCTTCAGGGAACTGATCGTCAGGCAGAGCCAAGTGACAGAAACCTGTAACACATCAAAACCACATTTATACAGTTCCTACATATCAGGAGGCAGAGAGTGAATGCTTATTGCTTCTGCACACAACTACACAAGAATAACAAGGCCGTGTCAGAGGCTTAGCCAGGGCTATTGAGGCAGGAGTCATGCTCATATCCTGATAGCTAATAACTGTTGCTAGGTGCCCAGACACAGCCTGGTTCACATGCAGTGGAGCAAATCTAATACCATGTGGCCCCATGGAGACTGAAGGTCCCAAATGCTCTGCTTCATTTTGATCTAAGCTACCCAGCTGCTGGCAAGAAAAGACCCTGCAGGCTGCCTTTTAGATTAAAGGCTAGAGGCAGGACTGTCCCTGTATGAATTGCTGAAGTGACCTTGACTCAATGTTTTGGTTATGGTGCAGGCACAGAGCGCAACCCTCCACTTCATCTGTGGGGGCTCTGTACAAGAGCAGGAGGGACAAATCTTTCCCAATGTATTGGGGCTGCTTTTCCTTACCTAACACTCTTTCCCCAAGGCCTCCCAACTCCAGGTAAGCATTCTGAAAAGCATCTTTCATTTCCTCGTCCAGTGGTTGCTCTTTGCCATGAATGAGAATGGTGCTGCAGCGATCCAAGATCCTCTCTGGAGCTCCCTTCATCACCAGCAAGTAGCGGGATTCTGATGGATTTGCATTTTTGTGGATAGACAGCTGAAGTAGAAGAAACAAAACCATTTTATACCCACGTGCTGTGAAGGCCACAAATAATCACCATCAGTGTTTTATGACTACAATAGCTCAGGGCAGTTTGTGATATTCTGCTCTAGCCTTCATTTACCTGCACTATAAAGAGGCCCACAAATCAAGAAATCACTGTATTTTTTTTTTTTTAACATTAACTTATAGATTTTTGCAATGGCTTTTTTTTTTTTAATCCAAGTTCTACATATTAAGGTCATTTCCCATTACATTCCTATTCCCAGATTTGAGTTCTTCCATTCTCTGTGCAGTACTGCTGCAGGAACCATGTCTGCTTTCTCAGCAGCTGACCCAGTGTTAAGGCAGCTCCAGAAGCTCTTACACAGTGTAACTAAGCATGGCCCATTAACTTAAATTTGAGGCACAGTGTGTGCAAATATACGTAAGTGCTTCACACAGTGGCTCTCCCACAACAAGAGAGACACTTACCTGGTACTTGTTGGTAGAGTTAAATGGTATTTCCACCACTTTGGGATACCTTTCTCTCATCTCCTTGACAGAACCACAGCACAATTCAATGCATTTCAGAAGTGCAGACTCAGAGGCATCTCCTGCCACTGCTCTCTGAGGAAAGAGACAACTATCAAAGCATACATCCCAGTGGACTTGCAATAGAAGATCAGGTATTTAAAAAATAAAATTGTATTCATCTCAGCCCAGTCCCAGCTTCTACAGAACATGATATGAGAGCAAAGGCTAAATAATAATTCTATTACCTAGTGCTGACAAATACTGCATTTTGGAATGCCAGGCCTCCCAGCCTGAGAGAGAAGCACTCTTCTAGTGCCAAAGTCAAGAAGCTCTTTTAAAGGGCAAAGAAAGTTACATAACCAGGTACAGTCAGAGAGGCTGGAGGGTAAACTTTGAGAAGAACTGCTTTAAGTTGCTTGCCATGAAGAACAGCAAACATGACACGGAGACTGATGACACGCACATGGAGACACTTGCATGTGCTCTCCCACCCCAACATACAATCAGCTTAACAGGCATCTGGCAGAAATCTGTCCATGCCTCCTCCCCCATGACAACAGCACTGGTAGAGACCATAGATGATGGCTCTCAGCCTTACAGATCTGTCTGTGCTTCCTCTTGCCTAATTTAAACCAACTGTTTCTTGCCCTTCTAGACTCTTTGTCCATGAGAATTTTTTTAAAGTTTTTTACTTTCATTTTTATACTCTTTCTGGTGGTATCTAAAGACTTTACAAAACTTCCCCCTCCAAGCATTCCTTAGATGGGAAGAACTCCAGCTCTTTATCTTTGGTCTAAAATACACGACCTGAAGTTATGGTCAGAGGAAAAAATTGTTTCATCATTTCTGTTACCACAGTATCAGAACACCCTTGGGAAGATGTTTACTAAGCAACATTACTAATATTTGACAGCTAATAAACACTGTACAGTTAATTTCAGCCCTGGTTGGGTCACAGTTCAGAAGCAGGAATCTGAGTTGATGTTGACTCCATTTGCATCAGTGCTGAACTGGCAGAAGTTGAAAAAGCCAAGTCTTGCCAGTGAGAGCAGACTGGCTAAAGACAGTCTCCCATGACTGCTGCTCTCCCAGCTCTAGGGTCCACTTCTCCCAGCACCAGGTGTTTGTAGCTTTAAAGCATAAAAGTGCCCAAGATAGCAATTCTTGGAACAGCCAGACATTAGGAAACACCTATGAAAGCTTTCTGGTCTTTCCTAAATATGTCAGATGTATACGATCTCCCAAACAGACTGTAGATGCTAGTGGATGGCAGGAGTCTGCTGCTGGAAACATGCGCTATGGGCAGAGGAGGTGGGGCTGGAAAGGCATCTCCTGTAGGAGTGCTAGGCCACAGAAGAGACAAAGAGTGGCAGATACCTCTACTTTGCAGGTTCCTGTGACCCACAGGAAGTAATCTCCCTACGATTATGGGGGGGCAGTGGTGGGGAACAGGACAAATGTTTCTTTTAGGAACTCACCTTAAGAATGGGTACATTTTCCTGGTTGGCCTGAAACACAGCACGGTTGCAGAGACCTGCAACTCTGGACAAAGCAGTCCAAGTAGCTGAGCTCTTGTCAAAGGAAGCACCTGCAAGCAGACGAAGAATGTCAAAAAGCATTCTGAGCCACAAAAAGAAAAAAAAGGAAAAAAAAACCAAGAAAACCAACCCCACATAAGCCCAAACTACTACATGCTTAAAAGCAAGAAGCCTTTACCTCAGAAATAGGAGGCATTTAGAACTTGTTAGCACACTACATCTCTTTCAATTCTCCTCCCTGCCCAGGATCCTTGTGAGCAGCTGATTATTTTAAGACCCAAGGGTGAAATAGCAACAGTGCTAAACAACACTTATGCTTTCAAGATTCCAGTAAGAGCTGCATCCAGCAGCAGAGGCCATGCTGACAAAGCCAACGAATTCTGGATAGATAACATTCCTTCAGAGGAGCTTAAGTAAGGGATGCTGTGTTCCACCCCAAGGTGGCCTCAACTTGACCTATCACCCAGAAAACAGACGAAATAGCTCCCAAAGGAGTAATGCTTAAATAAAGCAAGCTACTGCTTCTCTCATGCTGGTCCTTAAGTTTGCTTCAAGGGAGATAAAACGAAAAGACAGCTAACTGATAAGCTAGTGTACTTTCCATGAAGTGATATCTTCTAGGTTTATTTCTACTGCAGCCAAGCCAACCATTGCCAGGCCAATACCAAGTGCTTCCAAATAACCCCTTATTTATAGCTTGTTTCTTTGCACTAGTGTTAAAGACCAAGAACAGTAAAGAAGTATTTAAGTGGTTTGGACAAGAGCAATGTTTTGGAGTCTGTGATGCTGCTGCACCTTGCCCCAATGAGAAAAGTTTATGCTAATATTGTGTTGCAAGCACAACCTTACACAAGGGAGATAACAGCTAGGGAACTCCTGAATTTGGTTGCACTAAACAGTTCTGGAGAGACAAGTACCTATGTCAATTGCACAGCACACAGATTTCAGATTCTTAT
>NW_008625317.1:0-13016 GCF_000691845.1 Merops nubicus | reverse complement strand
CAGAAAGAAACTTCGTGCTGAAGTCTTGCAGTCACTTCATGCGTTGCTACCATTCTGCAAACACAACCAGGATGTCCTGGGGAAAACCCCTGTCCAAGGGAAGCCATCTATTTCAACATGGGAAACTTCAATCTATGTCCAGGATCAAGTAATTTATTAACAGTGTCAACACCTCTGCTGTCCACTTTCAGCAGACTTAAGGTGGAGCAATTTTATCAGATACATTCTGACAAAAACAATCAGGTGCTTCAAAGTACAGAACAGCACATACTTCTACGTACAGGAAAAACGTACGGGGATGAAAGTTCAAGAGGCTCAAATCCAGTGGAGTTAGTTCTGAGCAAAGGCAGCCTAACTAGAGTTTAAGGATTACACAGAACTGTAGTACAGTGCAAACCTTTCTATGTGCCACCTCAAGCCTTTTAATGCTCATTGTAGATCATGTGTCCTTGCACTGTCAACTTCACTTGGACTAGGGAGCTAGAAACATGGGTTCTTATAAGTACAGGTATAGAGGAAGCCACTGGAAAAGCCAATTTTTAATGAAATGCCTGAAGTGCAAAAGAGATGGTCTTACCACTCTGGTTCTCTGTAGTATCAGCCTCATGAATCTGATTGTCAAACCACATGTGTGCGACCGTCATGCGGTTCTGTGTCAGCGTGCCCGTTTTGTCAGAGCAGATGGTGGACGTGGAGCCCAGGGTTTCCACAGCTTCCAGGTTCTTCACCAAGCAGTTCTTACGAGCCATACGCTTGGCTGTTAGTGTCAGACATACCTGGAGACAAGGAAGAAGATAACAGGTCAGATGTACTCGTGCACTAATACACTGCTACTCAACTCACTGCGGGCATGGAATAAAAATCAGCTTACAATTGCTGCAGGGATTCCTCAACCCCACCCTCACCCTGCCCGTGCAAAACAAACAGCAGCACTTGGGCCCAGCTGCTAGGTTTAAAGGACATTCTCCTCACCACAAAACCTCCAGGAAAGGACTCACAAGGCTTCAGTCTCCTGCTTCTCAGCACATTAGGAAGGAAACAACATGCCTCAGATTAATGACTTAATTAAATTTGCTGTTCCCTAATCACAGGGGGATCATATGTGCCCTCCCAAAACAGGTGGAGGCAGGCCACTTATGAGAAGACCCAAAATAGCTCTGGTAATAGGGCTGCAACTTACTGGTGTAGGGTAGCTAGGGCTGCTCACTTCCTTTCTCACCAGAGGCTCCTACCTGGTTCCAGCTCCCAGATGTTTACTCCCCAGCTCAGCTGCTGCTCTACTTCTTATGGCTCCATGTAAGCCTCTAGCCCTGCCCACCACCACCCTCTACACAGCTGGGCACATCTAGAGCTTTCCACCATCTCTAAACTTACAAGAACCTCTGCCAGGTCCCAGATCAAAAGCTAGGACTAGAGTGAAGCTTGCTGGATGCTCTGCCAACCCTTCAGAGTTTGAGGGAGTGGTGTGCAGGTGGGTGTAGAAACCCTGGATAGTTGTAAGAGGAAGGCCCCTTCCTGCCACAGGAAAATGCAAGACAAATCCAGAACTCCCAGTCTTGCTCACTTCTGTTCTACATGGCCAAGCCTCTGTGCAGGTCTAGCTTAGGGACTCATCTTCATTGGAAAAATAGCTGCAGAACTTGACACTGATTCAGGCAACTAGTCTGAATACACAGAATTTCTAAAGCACAGCCCTACACACTCACCATGAGGTACCTGCCACTACTTTAGTGTTTACCTCTGTGAATGCATAGAGTGTGAAGCACTCGTGAAACACTCCACTTCCTAAAGAACCATGTATGTCATTCACTCAAACTTCTTCCAGCTTCACTCACCGTGACAGTTGCAAGCAGCCCCTCGGGGACATTGGCAACAATGATCCCAATGAGGAAGATTACAGCCTCCAGCCACGTGTACTCAAGGATGAGTGAAAGGATGAAGAAGGAGACACCCAAGAACACAGCCACTCCAGTGATGAGGTGGATGAAGTGCTCAATCTCCATGGCAATTGGAGTTTTCCCCCCTTCCAGTCCAGAAGCCAGACTGGCAATGCGACCCATCACAGTGCGATCCCCAGTGCTAATGACAATGCCACGGGCAGTGCCTAGAGGGAGTTTTAGAAAACAAAAACATTTCACAAAACACACTAAATTGAGTTTGTTCAACCTGTACTGGAGCTTTGCAAGCTTTGCCCAGGATAATGCAAGTAGGCACTTCAATGTCAAACACTTCCCATCGAAGCAGCATGAGAAATAAATTTTTGACTCTCTAGCAGCATGAGAAATAAACAGAGGTAAGTGCTGCACAGGACTCACGTCCCTGGCCAAGCTGTACGCCCTCTCAATTCTATCCCATGGAAGCAAGTGCCAATGGCATGGAATTAGAGGAAGCCATCTTCCAGCAGTGTCCTTTCCTTTCTTTAAGGAGAGGCCCAATTTCTCTCCCCCTGAGGCTCTCAAGGAAGAAGATGCTCTGGGCTTCAGCACAGTGTACCCACCACCATAGTAAGAGCTGCAACAGCAAGATCTGCCAGAGATATTTGAGATTCCTGCTTTCTGCAGCAGCTGTAGTATTTCTTATAGCTCTGCCTAACCATCCTGGTTCACATTACATTATCTGCACTTTAACACTGCTGTAGTAAGGCAGTCATACTCCAAGACACACCACAGAGCTGCTCCTCTAGGAGGAGCAAGAAAGAAAAATAAGTAATGCTGTGGAGTCTTCTTCACCCATTGTAGAGTACTGCAGCTGGAACAGGCAAAGTCTTTGTGGTGAACATCAAGCCACTCTTGCACAGCACAAGTAGCATTGCTGGGGAACTAGAAGAGTCCCATACCTTCCACACAGTTAGTGGAAAAGAAGGCAATGTTCCTGGTCTCCAATGGGTTCTCATTGGAGAAGTCTGGAGACCTGGTCTGAGGCTCTGATTCACCAGTAAGTGAGGAGTTATCCACCTGCATGGAAGAGAGTACTTTGTCATACATAGGCAGCAGATGCCTTCAGCAATGAAAGCACTTAAAATCCGAGGCACTCTTCCACCCCCTTCTCTTTCACTCCACCACCCATTCACAGCACAGCAAGCATTCTTTGAAAACAGACCAATTCATCAACCTTTCATAATGAAATTTTCAGACAGCTCGTCACTGCTGTACCTTGCAACCATGTGCAGAGATGATTCGAAGATCAGCAGTAATTCTGTCTCCTCCTTTCACCTCTACTAGATCTCCAACTACGACACCTTCGGCATTTATGCTGGTTTTCTCACCATTTCTGATTACAAGAGCTTGCTGAAAGACAATGAGAAAACTTGGTCAAAGGCAACTCTTACAAAGGGGCTCAAAGGGTGTGAGTATCTTAGAATAGTTGTGCTACAATTCTGTGAGGTTTCTACTTGTACTAAGATGTTTATCTCTGGTATGTATGTTATTTAAGAAAAAAAGCTATTTTGTTTTCATGACATTAAAGTTCCTTGTTGCCACGGTGACAGTAAAATACATATGCTGCAGGCTATCCATGAAGGAATCTCAGTTTTAGTGCTTATCACACAAGTTACTGAACTCCCCACATTATCAAGAAAGTGTCGTATGACTGTTAGTAAACTGCTGGAACTCACAGGGTGCCAGGAACTGCTCTGGCTTACTGGCATAGTTATTAGGAGCATAAAGAGGAAGGATTCTCACAGACCTCTTGAAACTAAGATCTAGTAACTCACACTAACAGTCAGGCCTTTTGCAATTGAAGCCAATGTTTAAAATGGTCAGTAAACTTTGAGCCACCGCCTGGCAGATCTCAATGAAGTGAGGTATTCCATACCTGAGGAACAAGGTTCTTGAAGGACTCCATGATCTTGGAACTTTTTGCTTCTTGGTAGTAAGAGAAACAGCCAGTAATGATAACCACAGCTGCCAACACAACACCCAGGTACAGCTACAAGGAGCAGAGAACATGAGTCAGAGGGTGATCTGCCTGAAAGGCTTCCAGTTTGTTCAGCTAAATTGCCTGGTATTTAAGTGCCCCATTACAAAGCGTGGAGGTACTTGCAGTCTCTGTACATTTTGTACACAAAAGCTGTCCACAAGCCCGTGTCCTCAACGCACCACGAAGGAAGTCGGCTGTTCAGTTCATTACATGGAAGCACTCCAAGACATGTGAGCTCACACACTGAATTTCCCGTGCTTATGGGAAAAGCTTCTGGGCTGAATGCTTAGAGGAAGTTAATCTGCTTTGAGCCAAACAGGCTCAGTCTGCCTTTGAGGTAAACCAGACATTTTTACTTACATTATCATTGTTAGGCTCCTCCTCTGTCAGACTCTGTATGGCATAAGCCAGAAAACACAGAATAGCACCGATCCACAGCAGGAGCGAGAATCCTCCGAAGAGCTGCCGACAGAACTTCACCCATTCAGGAGTAGTGGGTGGGGGCGTGAGGGAATTTGGGCCATCACGAGCCAAAATCTCAGCTGCACGTGCCGAAGTCAAACCCTAGAAGAGAAGTTTCCTTTTATAGGTGTTGCGGCAAGACTGAGTGGGGAAGGTAGCTCTGAACCTGCTCACCATCTATGACAGCAAAAAGGAGATGCTAACAGGTAATGGAGATCCTCACAGTTGCCAGGGCTCCCTAACACAAGGGCAAGATGTGAAATCTGAATGCCAAAAGAGGAGCTACAGGATGTTGGATGCTACTCGAGAAGCCTGCAGGACATGAAGCTACAAACACTGAAGAAGGGCAGGACAAGAAGGCCACAGCAGCAGACTTTGAGCTCTGAGGAACAGCCCAGTGCAATCCATCCTATTGAACTATGGAAGAAGTGAAAGCTGGGGGCCATAAAGATGATACTTTGGACCGGACTTCCAGGAAGGTGAGCTTTCAGAAGCCAAGGTCTGACAGAAGTACAGAAGTCACTGTGCTGTTACAGAGTAAGAGCATACTTGTTGCTACATGCAATCATGCAAAAAACACATTAAACAAAGCAAAGGAGCAAAGGTGCAAACACTGCAGTGCTTCTGTACTGGACTTTGAGGTTAGCTAGGACATTGGCATACCTCTTACTATAAAAGGGTAAAATTTTAACTGCTACTAGCCATCATTAAGTCTCTAGGCATGTGCTAGCTCACTAGACTACATCTGCAATATAACAAACATTTGCCTTTATTACAAGCTCCTCGGGGGGAAAAAAATATAAAGCCAAGAATCAGCTTGACCTTGGAACAATTCAGAGGCAGATAACAGTGACTTTGTTTCTAACAAAGTCACTAAAGTTTTGCAGCCAGGCTGTACAGGAGGAAGACAGTATTTGTGAGCTCAACAGTCCTCCAGAGCCTGGGAAACTTAACTGGAGGAGAGGACAAGAATGGAAAACAAAACAAAAAAAAAAACAACACACAACACACCACCACACCATACCTAGACCACCCAGATCTCCCTTTGTGAAATGTTCTGAGCCAAGACTGTTCCTTTTCAGATCAGGGCAAAGAGGGAGGGAAAACAGTCTACCTACCCGACTTAAGTCTGTTCCATATTTACGATGAAGTTCATCAAGGCTCAGCTTGTGATCATCCTGAAAGACAAGAAATGGTTGGAGGAGGGAGAAGAGATCAGTCCCTGCAGGCTTAATAAGCAAGAGCCCAGCAATTCCACCACCCCCAAGCCCAGGCTTCCTATCTGTAACAGTCTGGTGAGATAGAAAGACTTTAGCTCATCTTCTCTGCGAAGAGAATCTCGGCCTCATTCCATGACTCAAAGTGATGTCATGTTTAGCATTCTTGAGAATACTTGGGTACAATATGAGATATAGTCACTTTTTAAACAAAGTGACTATATCTCGCTGTAGTCTTTATGCCCCCAGCAGATTATGTGAAGCCTCAGTGGTTGGTGTTTTGTTTTGGTTTTTAGGATTTGGTTTTGGATTGTTGTTTTGGTTTTGGGTTGGTTTTTTTTGGGGTGGGATGGGAAGAGGTGAGGGAGGACCAGGAAAAGAAAGGAAGTGGGAAGGAAAGTATAGATTAACCCTGTAATTTCACACATGCTTAAGTAATGCTGCCAGCTTAAGCAGTCTGTATTCCCCCGAAGAGGCTCCTTTTCACACCCAGGCTATTTTTCAATTGGATCATGTTGTTGCAGAACAATGCCTCACTTAAAAGCTTATACTGGAGTTAGCATTGCTACTGAACACAGAATCTCAGCTTGGAGCAAGCTATAGCATCACCGCTCCCTAACAGAGGGCCCAAATATGTAAAAGCCCAGACTCAAATCCACAGCACAGAAACAAGACCTGCATCATCTTCAAGAAGAGCAGATCTAAACTGGATGATGCTCGGAGACAGATGCGTAGCATCATCCAGCATTCACAGATGGGGATGAGAGACACTCCCCACAGCCTCAAACACGCTTAGAAGGAATAATACTGAGGTCAGTCTGAGCAGAGGCCAGCAGTAAACGGAGCTGTACAGACTCAACTCCTCAGCTGGAATGAAAACAGCAGTCTCACTCACATGACAGTACAATAAGGCCTGCACTGCTGCTACCCAGATAATGTTTGCCTGGGTGAGGAAATGCAGCTACACTGTGCTATGGGTAATGCAGAGATGTGGGTTCTGTCTCAAGCGCCTTTTGAGAAGCAATGTTTTCAGTGACGACCACCTAGTGCATGGTCATCTTGATGTTGAAACACTTGCAGCACACCTAGCTTAGAGACAGAGGAGATGAGAAAGGAGACCAGAACCTTCAGTCATACCACACTGTCAGCACACCAACTCTTCTTTCTTTTAGTTACCTGAGAGAGGGCTTTGGGAGTAGCAAACATTCTTAAACACATGCTCTTTCCATGCCCCTACACTCTTACCATTGCGACTTCCTTCTTAAGCTCATCCATGTCCCTCTCCTTCTTCCCCTTTTTCTTCTTTGCGCCATGCTCAGATGTAGCAGTGGGCTCATATTTGTCTCTTCCAGCCTGCAAGAGAAAACACAGTACTGTCAGAAACACCTCATGGTCAGCTTCTACAGCAATAGACACGAACTATGCACATGAGACTGCCAGGCAGACAAACTGATTACAGTTTATTAAAGCTATGCCACTTCAATAAAGAAATTTAAAATAGAGCTAGTGAGCAGACAAGTCTGCTCAACAGCATCCCCGATTACAGCCAGATGCTGTGCAAGCCTCGCTAGAAGGAAAGCAAGCTACATGCTATTCAGCCAGTCTTGATGTGCGAGCCCAGCTCACGCCGAAAAAGTGACGAAGAGCAGAAGAAACTAATTCCCGAGTGCCTACGTATGTTCCCTTCAAGACATTGACTCCTCCTCCCCTCTCTTGGTCTTCCACATCCTCTGGCAAGGAGGAGCCCATCAACTGAAGATAAATAAGAGGTGGTATCTCTGGTTGAATCTGAGGGATAAGTTTGAACACTTTCCTTCTCAGTTTGGCACTCTAGCTGGCTGGTTACGCAACAGAAATCTGCTTTCAATTTATGGCAGTTTGACCATGAGAACGGTATACAAAGCACTAGTACAGTTTTGCAGATTCAATCTGTGCTCAGTCCTGTTTACACTTCACAGAGCAGATGATTTGCTTAAAGCCTCTTTATTCAGATGGATTTTCATTCACTTTCGTTATGGTTAATGCTATGTGAGATCATGCAGAGATTTAGATGTTGTTGTGATGGGCTAAACAAGCATCTAAGGACAAACAAATCATGACTTAGCACATATAAACATCACTTAGAAGACAAAAAATCCCCACCACAAAACACTACAGAAGAGTCACAGGCAGAAATAATCCTGAACTACAAGAAGCTTGGACACCCTTTAAGATACCAAAACAAGGCAGCAGTACATACAGCTTCACAGTGCAGTTGCTTCAGTAAGTACTCCATACATTTCCAGATTCCCACAAGCCTCCAACAACAGCTTTTCCCTCCCTTCCCTTTTACGTGGGACCTATTACTTCACTGCCAAGTTTTATGCAATGAGGTTTTCACCCAGTAAAATCCCTGAGAAGCATTTTGAGATGAAACAGCAGTGAGTGTCACCAGAGTCAAACCGTTAACAAGATTAAGAAAAGGTTTCAAAGGCATTGCCTTGCTCAATCTTTGCAGGGGCATCTCAAACCACAAACTAGATTCCTGAGAGCAATCTGGACATGAATACTACGGTCAGGATCCAAGAACTGTCCTGTTGAGCAGCAAGCACAGGAAATTTTTATTGTTTCCTCCAAAAGAAGTAGAAACCAAAACCAAAAGTGAAACCACACAAAAGTAAAGGAAAACTGTCACTTTTCTAAAAGACCCCACCAGTCACATCTATACAGGGATTTTTGTTGTTCTGAGAGAGCTCTGTGCACGGCACTCTGCAGCCAACCATACGCTTCACAGGCACAGAAGCCATCTCCCCCTGTTCAGTTTAGGCAGGCTCTGCATCCCCCATACCCCTGCATGAAGCTGTAGAGCTGTGGAATGGAAGCAGTTTTTACTAAGTGGAAAGCAGCAGAGCTGTCTGCCTCCCCTCCTCCAGGAAAAGGACACAGAACTACAGACTGTCAGCATTCCTGACATTCTCTTCCCTGCACCTAAACTCCCATTCCACTTCTTAAAGAAGCAAAAGCCACAGAACTTAAAGCAGCACGGTCCTCGCATTCCAGCATCACAAGAATTTGCCATGGGCTAATTCACAGAAAGTCACCATGAAGCTCTCTCCCCTTCAGTCTCCAAAGGAAACAGCTTTGATTTCTGCTAGAGCTCTTACAGACAAGTCCAAACACAGTCCTGCACAAAATACATGCTTCTTGATTACTGTGTGAGACTAGAAATTATTTCTAACCAGGGTCAAGGAGCTGATGCCTCGATGAACACTCCATCACCTTCACCCCTTCCCCCTAGAAAAGCCTGGTAAGCTCTTGCGGGTGATGTAAAAAAACTGGTTCTTTAAATCTTCTGTGAGAATCGGTTACTCAGCTTATCAGGGGCAGCAGTGAACCCAAGAATGTAAGAGTGTTTAGCTCCTTCAGGTGCAGACGACCTACAAATGGGCAAACATGAAAAGGCTCACTGCCTTGGTTCACGCATGATTTGCTAAAAACAAAGCAAAAAAAAAAAAACACCAAACAACCCAGCGATCAGCTGCAGTCCTAAAGAAACCAGTAACTATCCAGGTTTTGTCAAGTACTCAAGTATTTGGGTATTAATGGAGTCCATCTTTCCAAGGAGCTCAGAGTTCCTCAGTTAAAAGGAAAAAAAAAAAACCACACCACACCACACAATACTTTCCCTTCTGTTGCTTCAGTACCACATCCCACCCTTACAAAAAAAGCCAAGTCAGTAGTATCAGTTTCAGCTCTTGCCATAGGATCATTTCATGCAGAGTCTGAACTTCCTGCTCTGTCATTCAAATCTGAACCTGACACACAAAGCAGAGTCAAAGTCCTGCCCCTGTTCGGTGCCTTCAGAGCCACTGCCTCTCCTCTGGCAAGATGAACCAAATCTGTTCAGCAAAACCTTGTGCTGGCTGGGCTGCCAGGGGACAAGGAGTTCATCCCACTGCTCCGTGCTGGAGGATTTCTCTGCTATCCTCTCCTTCTCCTGCCGTACAACATGGAGGCAGCCTACAGTACTCCCGATCCACATCTCATTGGGAATTAATCTCATGGCCTGAACACAAAGGCAGGCCTGTCTCATCAGAAATGTCACCCGTTACTTGACGTATCCTAGGAACTCTGACTCATCAAAACTGCCACAGAAAAAACAACATGGCTTTTTTTTCCATGCAAGATTTTTTTTTCCATTGGCTTAAGCACAACATTTGCACACACCAACTAAGAAGTTTTATACAGCCCCCAGAAAATCCTATTGTCTTTCAGATACAGCTTATGCTTTTCCGCTCTGGACTAATTGAGCCATTCATGGCTGATGTTCTCAACACAAGCCTTGATTGACCAGGAAACGGGAGGGGTGCAAATCATCAGACAAGCTCAGAAGCACCCTATTCTAACATCACCTAATCCAAGAAGAAATGTCAAGTAAGAGCCAAAACAAATTACACAGTCTCTGGAGGCCTAGCCTGTTCTGGTACTTATGTCATTATAATCAACTGTGCAGAGAAAACACAAAAGTTACTGTCCTGGTGTCTCAAGAGACAGTCTTCAGTAAATGTATTAGCCAGATGCATCATGACAGGCACTATGCCTACTGGACTGGAAACACCACCCCACAACCATACATCATGATAGCAAGGGATGTGAATATCTTCTCTGGATCCTTCTTTCTCCCTCCTAACAGCTGTGTTCAATCTCCTATCCTTAATCAACATTCTAATTAACTGAACACGTTTGGCCTCTAGGACAGTACAAAGCTGGCTTTACTCAACACCTAGTAACTGTTCATTGTGAGCAGACTGCTACTTCCCAGATTATGGAAGAAGCAGCTCTCCTCCCCTGACAAGGGAAAACTCTTAGAAGGTTTAGATCATCGCCAGGGTAAAACCAGGACCACTCACACATCTTAAGTCTTCTCTGGATTCTTCTTACAACAAACATCTCTGCTTCTTGTGGAGCTGCTTGAAGACCAAAGCACAGAGCTGGCTTTCCAAATGTCACCACTGCACAGCTGACAAAATTCTCCTGGTTTTTTTTTTTTTGGTGCTGTGACAACTATGCAGTGTCATCTCCCACATTTCTTTGCCTGGAATTAGTGTATCTTTACCACCAATCCAGACATCTCTAGTAGTTGTTAAACACAAAGATGAATGGACTAGACACATTCTCCCTTAGAGGGGCTGGCAACTTCAGCTAGCTTTGAAAATGCCTGCGTGAAGCATGACCTTTTGCAGCTTTCAGGAGGTCACGATCTCACTGGGTCCTGGGATTGCAATGTGTAGGTACTGACCACTTGCCAGAGATCCTTCATCTTGCCACACTGCTTTTGCAAAAAGCAGGGTTTTCTTTGGCAAAAAGGAGTACCCTCTAGCCATAGTAATAAAAAGTGGTAATGAAAAACACAGGGGAAAGCAAAGAGTAATATATTAAGATTTCTTAATTGCACCAGATAAGCATTGCTTTGATTTGCATAATTTCTCCTCAGTTTATCCATTATGCAATAAGGCTTCCTAGTTCCAGACGGGGGGTGAAAAAACAACACACCTAGGCTTTTAAAACCCTTGAAGGCTGGTTCAAGCGTTAGCACTGACCTGCAGAAGCAGCTCAAAGCACGCACTATAGCCTGCACACTACGCCCGTGCCCGGAGAGACAGGGAGTGGAACCCGCCGTGGCCGCAGACAGCAGCTCCCAGGCACCTCCGCACAGAACCGATCCCGCCTGCTCCGCTCCACCGCGCACACCCCGGGATAATCTGCTCTTTGGGCTGAGCAACATACCCGGGCAGCTCACAAGCCCTCCCCTCGGCCCGTTACCATTTAAAGTAAACCAGACATTCCACTCGGCTTCTCCTCACAGCTGCAAAGACAAGGGACTTGTTCTCTCACACTTTCACTCCTACTTTCTCTTCTGTCCCTTGCTCCCATGGGAAAGATTTCCTTTTGGGGCGCCCTGACTCAGGGCAGGCACGTGCTGTTCAGTGTGGAATGCACACGCTGCCTTTTTCACAGCCTCGCTCTCTCACACCCCCATTTTTTCAGAGAGTCCCCAACTACCCGCGTACATTCTCACTGCTAAACAAACAAATCTTGTGACTTGCTACCAGAAAGCCTGAGGCTGCCCCACGCTGTTGAATCATCTCCGGGGCTTCAGTTTCAGGCCAGTTCCTTTATTATCCACACAACCCATGTTATCTGAAGTGGAAGCGAGACAGCTAACAGTCTTCTGTAGTAGAAAGTGTTTGTACCTCCTGCTATTAGTCCAGCCAAGGCAGCCTAAGCCCCCGAGGCCTTTTGTACTGCAATCATACACGCACAACTTTAAGGCTTCTTTGATAGATTTAAAGCATCCAGACGACTGCAACACCACCAAATCCCCCCTCAGCGTTTTATGTCGTAGATGACCTCTCACTGTGCACACTGCCTACTGCCCACCAGCCTGAAATACATCACCCCAGCCTGCCAAACGTCAAAAGGACCTCACTAAGGAAAAAAAACACGCACAAAAAAATCCTGACCCCTCCACACACTCCCCTTTTCCAAGTAACTGTCTGTTCAGCCATGTTCTTGCAGCTCCCCTACTAACCATGCAGTTATGTCAACATTGCTGCCATTGTGCCGCACAGATGAGGACAATGCAAAGTCAAGTCAATGTTTGCACAGCGCTGGGGAAGCACAGAACACCTGTAGGCAGTGACAATGCTACCACCTCTGTGTCTTAATGCCCTGTACAGTTACTCTCCCCCTCAAGAGGTGGAGAAATTTGGGAATTTTCCAGGAACCGGTCTAAAATAAAAGCAAATAAAAGCCTACACACCTCCAACTATACAAGATACACAGGGAAGTATTTGAAGTTAAAAAAACAAACATCCAAACAACAAAACCCAGAAACTGCCCTTTGTTTTTTCAAAATAAAATCAGAGCAACCCAAGAGGTGTTAGTGTTCCAGACATGGGTGTTCGACCACAACAACCAACTTCATAAAACCTTCACTCCTGGTTTCAAGAGCTTTCATACACGCTTTTCTTTAGCTAAAAGATACAATCTGAATTCAGGATTTCTCCTCCTTGTGGGCTATAACGTGGAAACAATGCTGATACACGGCACAAACCGCTGCCCAGCCTTCTGTAAGGATTCTACCACCCCAACTGCCAGGACAGACACGACGAAGTCAGAGGAGATCACCCTCCTCCCACCACCGACTCCCATCACGCCCTCACGGCTACCAATAGGCACATTAGCCCCCAAAATCCGGACAACTCCCCTTCCCTCCCCCGGGCCCCTCGTGTCTCAAGAAGTCTAAAGTACTCTTATAGGACCGGGGAGCAGCCGCGCTCCGCAGCTCAGCTCCAAAAGGGCATCAGATAACACCAGCCCCGGGGGCTGCGGGCCTCACACGCCCGGGAGGCCCCTTTTCGGGGCGACTCGGCGGCA
>NW_008625316.1:15441-16250 GCF_000691845.1 Merops nubicus | reverse complement strand
TTGTTGAATCTCATCCCACTGGCCTTGACCCTTCAGTCCAGCCTGGCCCCCCCTGTAGATCCTCCTTACCCACGGGCTCTGCACCAGTTTCCTCTGCATGTCAAGACCACGTTTCAGAAAGGACAAATATCTTGTGAATTAAAGGCACTATGGCAGAGGTGAGTTTGTCCCAACATCATAAAGAGTTCCTGTCCCTTGGCAGGAGCTGAGGTGGGTGGAAGTCCACACAGACAGACACCTCCCCAAGCACAGGCTTTGATTTCAGACCAAGCCCATCCATTAAGACCCTCAGGACTTTCCAGTGTGGTGTAGGCAGGAGAAAAACACCAATGCCTGAGCAAACGAGTTTTTCAGTGGGTAAATCCAAGATTTGGGCAATCTCAGCTGATTTGGGCTGTGCTGGAGCCATCTCCCCACCCCACAGATGTGACAGCAGCACAATAGCATGAATAATTCTCCTTCCTTGCTCCCTCCTGAATGACAGCACTGGGAGTCTAAATTAAGACCACGAAAAGGATTAACACTACCATAACCTCAGCCCCACCCTAACTGCTCTCCCTAAAAGCCCACGGAACAGCTACAGAGATAACATTGTGTGTCAGAAATATCACACACAGGAACAGGGCACTCACAGCCTTCCTCTCCCGACCCAGAGCTGCTCCACTTGGAGCCTGCTGAGCTCAGGGGGGGATTGAGATGTGGAAGTTGGTTGCCAACAGCTCTTGTTTGCTGTAATTTCTCAGCAGGGTCTGAAAAGTCTTTGGGTTCCCAATGAACTCAGTGTCACCAGGCTGCTCAGTGGGGCTCAG
>NW_008625316.1:0-15362 GCF_000691845.1 Merops nubicus | reverse complement strand
ATCCCCCAGCCCTGCCAGGTCCCCACTGCCCCGTGTCCCTCACCCCACATCTCCACGGCTTGGAAACCCCTCCAGGGGTGGGGACTCCACCACTGTCCTGGGCAGCCTGGCACAGCCCTGGGCAACCCTTTCAGGGAAGACATTTTCCCTCCTGTCCAACCTAAACCTCCTGTGGGGCAACTTGAGGCCTTTTCCTCTTGCCCTATCACTTGTTCCTTGGCAGAAGAGTCTCACCTTTTCCAAACCTCACTCCAAACCTCCTGTCAGGAGCTGTGCAGAGCCAGAAGGTCTCTCCTGAGCCTCCTTTGCTCCAGGCTCAGCACCCCAACTCCCTCAGCTGCTCCTCACAAGACTTGTGCTCAAGAACCTACATCAAAGTCATTCCAGGCATATAAAAGCTAGATGTGGAGAGATCAAGCAGTTAGAGCAGAAAGTGTGTGTTTGGGATTTTTATACAGCTAAAGGCACCTAAACTAAAACCATCTTCACTCCTGGAAGCCCATCCAAGTCACGAGGACAGATATTCAAGAGACCATTTCAGTTTTAAGTAGTTCAGCCATTACATCAGACATGATTTAGAAGATTGCCATTTCAAACCTGGAGAGACTCCAGGGGCTGGTGTGAAATCACTCATTCACAGAAAGCACCACACCCTCTTGGACGACTGCTCTGTCCACGGCGTTTTCCTCTCCTGGTGGAAGCCATCCTTGCAAGCAAAACTCTCCTAAGTATTGTCCCACCCTCTGGACAGAGAATTTAAACTGCCTAGATTGCAAATTTGAGGAGTGTAAGTGATACCTGCCTTCAAATGAGCCCCTAATGATGTGGTACCTCTGAAATCCACTGGTTTCTGAAGTTCTATCTTTATAGAGCAGTCTTTTATCTCATTGAGGCCTTCTCCATTCATGACTTCCAGCTCTTCCCTCTAAATGCTTTTTTACCAAAAGCAGAGAAGGATAAGAGTTACTCTTTCACTCATATTAGAGAATCACAGAATGGTTTGGGTTGGAAGGAACAACAAAGATCCTCTAGTCCGCCCCCCTGCCATGGGCACGGACACCTCCCACTAGAGCAGGTTGCTCAGAGCCCCATCCAACCTGACCTTGGACACTTCCAGGGATGGAGCATCCACAGCTTCCCTGGGCAGCCTGGGCCAGGGGATCACCACCCTCACAGTGAAGAATTTCCTTCCAGTTTCTAACCTAAAACTCCCCTCTTCCCATTTAAAACTGTTAACCCTTGTCTTATGATTACAAGCCCATGTAAGAAGTCCCTGGCAGTCCTGGCAGCCCCCAGCAGGTCTCCCCAGCTGGAGCCTTCTCCTCTGGGGCTGCCCCAGCCCAACTCTCTCCTGCTGGGCTCCCAGCAGAGGGGTTCCCCCCTCGGGGCATTGCTGGGGCTCCTCTGGCCCCGCTCCAGCAGCTCCCTGGCTCTGCTGTGCTGAGGACTCCAGAGCTGCCCCAGCACTGCAGGGGGGGCTCCCAGAGCTGGCAGAGGGGCAGGGCCCCCTCCCTGCCCTGTGCCCACGCTGCTGGGGGGGCAGCCCAGGCTGGGGGGGCTCCTGGCCAGCTCCTCACCCCCAGCACCCCCAGGGCCTTCTCCCAAGAAGGGAGACATCCCTCTCCAGCCCTTTACCCCCAGCCTGAGTTGGTACTGGGCTTTGCCTTGACCGAGTTGTAGGACCTTCCCCTGGCTTCTTGAACCTCCTGAGGTTCCCATGGCCCCACCTCTGAAACCTGCCCAGGTCCCTCTGGATGGATCCCCTCCCTCAGGCACGTTGACCACAGCACACAGTTTGGTGCCATTGGCAGATGTGCTGTGGGTGCCCTGGACCCCCCTGCCCATGTCACCAGCCAAGGTGTTCAACAGCACCAGCCCCACCACTAACCCCTGAGGAGCACCACTGAACTCTGGAGTACTGACACACTGAGATGTTATTTTGATAACATGGGTATTTTTCAATAAAAATTAACAGATGACAGTGACACTAACACAGCTCTGAAGAAGGAAATCTCCAAAATGAAAACACCAACATTCTTGATGCCCTCAAGAAGATACTGCAAGCTGTGAGATCAGCATCTCCCTCTTCCCTCCATGGCAACCTGCTGGCTTAGATCTCTTCTCAGTTTCATCTTCCTTTGCTCCCCTGGAAGAAGCCCAATTTCCACACCAATCCTTCCTCCTTCCTCACTTAAGGTCTTCTAGAAATCATACAGGATTTCATTTCCTGGACTATTTCCCTGAAAGTTGTCAGGTTGGGCTTTTTCTCCTGCTACTGCCAGTTGTGTTTTAGGTGGTTGCTTGCTGAGGACCCCACAAGGCTCAGCCCAAGAAGATGACCAACCTCCCAGGAAGGTTTCATGGGTGACACTCCAAACTCCACGCCCAACACTCCCCTCATTAGCATGCTGAGCCTCATTAGTTCTGCTGCTTACAGCTCCAGGGCATTAAAATGGGCTGAATCTTCCATTTCACAGTTTTGCAGAGTGATTTCAGACCCCTGGAGGTCTCCAGGCATGGGGCTGCTGATGGTAATAGCACAACTCTGTAGATGGTAACCAAAATCTTTAGGTGGTAAATCTGCTAAAGCCCAGAAAAGAGGCAGCTCGTGGCTGTGAGGGAGCAGAGCTGAAGTCATCTCTATATACTAAGGGGGTTAATGCAGCAGAGGGGTGAAACAACTGCCCAGCATCACACCAGAGGTTTTGGTAACACCATGACCTCGATCAAGGAGTTGGCATCATCCTCCAAAGCAAATATGGGTTACCAAACTCACACTGCAGCCTTTCCATCGAGCCTGGGAACTCTTATGATCTCTCTGCTCAATCTCCCTGCCACTCAATGTTCACAGAAGGCTGAAAAGGCTTCTGAGAAGCCTGTGAAGGCTTTGAAGTCTCTCAGACGTGGCTGAAATTGCTCAGTGGTTCTAAAGGTTCCTTGGGATGGAGGGGCTGATAAATGCAGACTGTGGCCTGTTGTTCCTCTCCTACCTTTAGGAAATTAAGCTTCAGAACACAACACTTCTACTCATCATTATATGACAACTGTCAATGACATCATCTCTGCAGCTGCACGCCCCCTGCCTATAAAATATGACCATTTTTGCTCATTTTTGCACTTTTCCCCTGCTGAAAACAACGTTCCCCACTGAACACCAGCAGCAGTGTATCAGCCCTGACGAGGAGATCAGAGTAAAACCAACCAAGGCTGGGGAATCCTGCCTTGTTCAAAGGGAGGATCCCCTCACAGCAAGCTCTGAGGGACAGCAAAAGGCTCTTAGATACTCCAACGAGGACTTGCAGTAGGATTCTTCAACACATGTGTAGCATTACAGCTTCAGAGGCGTTGAGCAGATTAATCAAACAGAATAATTATCTCCTGGTGAAGTGCTGAGCTGGAATTAAAGGGATTAACATTCGGGTCCCAGCTCTAGAAGTTCTTACCCTTGGGGAAGTCCTATCGACTCCTGCATCTTGCCTTTCCTTTCCACAAATCCTCCTTTGAATTACTGATGGCAGAACTTGAATGAAGATGCCAGAGGGAAAGACCATTCCAAAGGCTTTTTATTATTATTATTATTATTTTTTCCTTAATACCCGCTATGAGGCACTGACTTGTTTTATTCAGGATTCTTTGAAGAAAGCTCTTCCATCTTAAGGGAATAAACCCAACTATGTGTTATCTGGTGAATAACATCACGTGTTTCTACTGATGAGGTACAGTTATGAACAAACAGTCACATGAACAGGCTAAAAAACATGCAGAGCAACTTCCCATAGTCATTTGTTTGCTGGTCCTTCGTTACGACGCGTTTGTAGACCCAAGGGTGAGGTGAGGTGAAATTCTGAAGGTGCCAGAGCCCTTCCTGCTGTAAATTCACCTGGACACAGAAGAGCACAGCAAGAAACACCATCCCCCACAGTTTGGGGTGGTTTGTGATCTCCCATTGCTAGATTCCCAAAGACTTTGGCTCACCTCAAGCTCCAGCAAGGCTCTTCCTTTTCTTTCTCAAGCTCACACCCAAGGATGTAAGACATTTAACCCTCATGAGGGATTTCCAATGCTGTTACTCCACACCAGCACACCTGTAAACCCCTCAGCATCCAACATCATCCAACATCTAGCATTTGTAAGAGCTCATTCATATCCCAATTTCTCTGTAATCCAGAGATATTCAAGATTTCTGGGAATGTGGCTTCTTCTGCAGGCTCTTTGGAAAAGTTCATTACCTTCAAAGTCAGGCTAAGTGACCTCACCATTGCCCAAAACATGAAATGCAGGCCAGATTTTGGTGAGGATGAAAACAAAGTGGAAAGTCAGTGGGTGGAAGAAGAAGAACAAAGTTCAGTCACCTGCCAGACTGCTTCTTCTGCAGGCTCTTTGGAAAAGTTCATTACCTTCAAAGTCAGGCTAAGTGACCTCACCATTGCCCAAAACATTAAATGGAGGCCAGATTTTGGTGAGGATGAAAACAAAGTGGAAAGTCAGTGGGTGGAAGAAGAACAAAGCTCAGTCACCTGTCAGACTGCTTATTTTGTTGGGTTTTCATCGAAACCCCAAACTTATATTGAAGCCAAATTTGTGCTGTGCAGTTTAAAGAGCAAGGGCAGAGTTCTGCCCCCATGAAAGGGTACACAGAGCATGCAGCCAAGGACTTGAAGAAGAATTTGCAGTGAGAAGATTGAGTTACACTAAAAGAGTGTGGTCAGCAGGTTGAGGGGGGTTCTTCTCTCCACCTGCTCTGCTCTAGGGAGGCCACAGTGGGAGTGTGGTGTCCAGTTCTGAGCTCCCAGTTCAACACAGACAAACAACTACTGCAGAGAGTCCAGCAGAGGCTACAAAGATGCTGAGGGGCTGGAGCATCTCTGTGCCAGGCCAGGCTGAGAGCCCTGGGGCTGCTGAGCTGGAGAAGAGAAGCCTCAGAGGGGATCTGAGCAGTGCTGAGCAAGAGCTCAAGGGCCCCGGGGGGCAAGAGGCTGGGGCCAGACTCTGCTCAGTGGGGCCACGCCACACGCCAAGGGGCAACGGGCACCAACTGGAACCCAGGAGGTGCCACCTGAGCAGGAGGAGAAACTTCTTTGGGGTGAGGGTGTTGGAGCCTGGAGCAGCTGCCCAGAGAGGCTGTGGAGTCTCCTGCTCTGGAGAGATCCCAAGCCCTCCTGGCTGTGACCCTGGGCACCCTGCTGGGGGTGAGCTGCTGGAGCAGGGGGTGGGATGAGGGATCTCCAGAGGTCACTTCCAGCCCCACCATGCTGGGATTCTGTGAGAACCATTTCAGCTGTGCCATCTGTGTCATGGATAACCCAAAAGCCATCACTGTCTGACACCAACGATAGGTGACAGTCCCAACTAAGACACTAACAACCACAGCAACCCAACCTCCCACCCCACACTCAGCCTAAAATTGCACTGGGAGGCCTCCGAAATCCCACAAGATCTCAACCAAGCTCCAACTGCCTTGAAAGCATAATTAACTTCAATTGTCTTCTGATTTTATCTCCATTTTCTCAGGTTCTAGGCTGTTTGGGAGAGCGCTCCGTGTACGTACCTGTGGGTATGCACACCACAGCATGCACCTACTTGTCTGGAGTTACCAACTTCCCAGTGTATCTGCTTTTCTCAGGGCCTCCTCGGAGAGCTAAGCTCAGGGAGGATGCCCAACCTTTGGGAAATTCTCCTCCTTATCCTGTAGAGTCGACGATAAGAAGAGTTCTGCTCCCACCACACCTTGCTGATAGGGCTGAGCTCAAGCCAAGGGAGCATTCAAGCTCATCTTGACTCTGCTAAGCTCAGTTCTCTGCTTTCCCCAATGTTTTCTGACAAATTGCCCTCACAGGGATTTAAACACCCAGATGCTGACCTGGCCCTTGCAGTAGGGAAGAGCTTTTCTTTCCTTCTCCACATAAATGTTAAAGTTTCCTGAAAAACAGAAGATTCAGAGAAAGCGATGAGGAACCTCTACTGAGCTGAAGACTAACTGACACTCCAGCCTACATCCACAGCTCCATCCATTTTCCAGTTCTTCTTCTGAAGTTCCCTGGCAGGAGCTGGGGCAGCAGAAACCAGATCTCCAAACATTGCTGCTGTCTGTGGGATCGTGTGCTCCAAGATGTGAGCACACCACTCGCCTTCCAGGAAGCGCAGCCAGCGAGCTCCTCCTCCTCCCTACACATCCTGCCGTAGGTTCTGAGCTTCTGAACTTCCCCCTGATGGAGAACTGAAGAGTATTTTGGAGGAATTTCAGGGTAAATAATGAGCAGTGTTACTTCCACTGCAGTAGCCCTTACGGGTTCCTACTGAAGAAATCAGTGCTGGATCTAGTCCGAGATCACGGATCGATTCCTTCTTCTCTCCTTCTGCTCAAAATGAGATTTATCAGTAAAAAAAAGTAGGTTTTAGTCAATCGAGGGTCCTGGTGAGTCACAGACAGACAGGTCACCTACATTATCACTCTCTCTTATGGGCCAAGAGGCAATGAGAGCAGCAAACCTACACATCAGGGGAGGGCAACGTGGAAGAGGAACGTCAGCTTTACAAAATCTCAATGACCCTGTGGGGAAGGGTCAGCACCAGTTTGATTCAGAAAAACAGACTGAGTGTAGCCAACAGGTTGGAGGATTCCATCCCAAAAAACAGAGCTGTTTCACTCCCCAAACCCTTTCCTAGTCAGTGGAAAATTCAGCTCGTTACCAAGTCAGATGGAAGTTTCTGAGCCAGCCCAGACAGGGCTTCACCTATACACCCGGGCGAGAAAGGCCAAGAACAAGGCATCCAAACACGGGGCGCCTGCCAAAACCTCAGTGGTTTTATCATCTGGAGTTGAAACCCAGACCTCCTGTCCTGCTGCTCGCTCTGCACGCCCAAGAGTTTCCAAGAAACGGCTCTTGGCAGCGGTCCCGAAAACGCAGCTTCCGACCCGTGGCTCCTCGGCGGGCCTGGAACCTTGAGTTTCCTCAAAGCCTGGAGGAACGTTGAGTTTCCTCACGAAGCCACCCCCCTGCCACATCCTCTGCTGGCAGCACAGCCCCCGGCAGCACCGTGCTTCAGGATGATGTGCCAGATTTCTCTGCGTGCAGCCGTTGGCGTGAGCTCGGGGCCAACCCGGTGGGCTAAGGCTTGGGGAGATGATGGGCCTGCCCTCCTTCTCATTGCAGCTGTCAGGAGGGACACTTCCCCCCCACCCTTCCTGGGGTCATGAAAAGAATTCTGGTGGTAAAAACTGGGTTAACTCAACGGTGGCTTGGTGAAAGTGTCCCCTCCAGTAGGGTGAGCTGGGACAGACACCAGAGCTCTGGGAGATGAGGTAGTGATGGGCCAGGGCAATCAGCCCTGGCTAGGAAAGGAAGGATTCCAGGTTGGCTGGGGCTCTGAGCAACCTGCTCTGGTTGCAGATGTCCCTGCTCCCTGCAGGGGGGTTGGATGAGATGACCTTGAAAGGTCCCTCCCAACCCAATGATTCTGTGATTCTCTGATCCCCTCTCGTGCTCTTTGGGGAGCTGGTAGGTGTTTGCCACTGGGTCTGTTTCCACCTCCCACCCTCCCTCCACTCCAGTAACATGGTGTTTTCAGGTCAGCCAGGTTTGATCTGGGACCAGCACAACCTCTGCTCAGAGGTGCCACCAGACCTGGGAGCACTCTGATGTCGGCGATCCCAAGGTCCCCCACAGAACCTTTTTAGGATCTAATCCAGGTTTCAGGTCCAAACTTTGAAGCCTTCTCACCTGTGTTCTGCAGATGTAAGAGCCCTGGCCTGCCGTGGGATAAACGTGTGACTGCTGAACTGGCTGACAAAAAGAGGACAGTCACTTGTGACAAGTGAATGTGACCAGGGCAAACAAAGCCCAGGAATCTAGCGATGGATCTGAGTGGACAGCTTTGTACAGACTTCATGCCTTAGGTGTCTCCCACATAACCTGAATCTCAGTGCTTTGGACCTGTGACAGTAACCAGTCAGTGCTGTAAAATGAAGCTCTTTAAGAAGGAACCCATCCTAGGCTGCTCAAGCCCTGCCAGCTAATGTTGGCTGTTTCATAACCCCAGTTTGGGAGAGGAACACCACTCAGCCCACACCACCATCCCAGTAGCCTACAAGAGCTGTGAGGCTCACAGCAGGATTGACAGTCACATCCACATCTGGCTTCATCCACATCTGGCTTCCTCATGCAAGACCAACCACTCTGACACAAGAATTTTGTTGGGGCCATTTTCACTGGCCAGTCCCATCAGACAGTGCTGGCCACGGAGAAGCATCAGCCCACGGCTGCTCTGCCTGTCATAGGCACAGAACCAGAGAATGGGTTGGGTGAGAAGAGAATCACAGAACAGTTTGGGTGGAGGGGACCTTTAGAGGCCTTCTAGTCCAACCCCCTGCAGGGAGCAGGGACATCCCCAACTAGAGCAGGGTGCTCAGAGCCCCGGCCAACCTCACCTGGGATGGTGCCAGGGATGGGGCAGTGACCACCTCTCTGGGCAGCCTGGGCCAGGGGCTCACCACCCTCAGTGTAACAAATTTCTTCCTTCTGGAGTCTAAATATCCCTTTTTTAGTTTAAAACAATCCCCCCTTCTCCTGCTGCAACAGGCCCTGCTAAAATGTCTGTCCCCACCTTTCTTAGAGGCCACCTTTAAGTGCTGGGAGGCCACAAGAAGGTCTCCTTGAAGCCTTCTCCTCTCCAGGCTGAACAAACCCAACTCCCTCAGCCTTTCTCCATAGGATCTCTTGCTTCTCTAAAAACATTTTTCTTTTACAAGCCAAAGCAGAATAATAAACAGAGTTCAGGCTGTTAACATCACAGACAAATTTCTTCTTTACCTCTGACTTTAATCTCATTGAACTGAATCCTTTTCTGGGACCAGCTATGGAGAAAGCATGCACCCAAGACAAAGCTTTCCTTCTAGGACAGTTGGCCACTTCCCAGTAAATCCGTGGGGTTAATTCAGTCATTGACCTCAGTAGGAGTTGTCCCCAAATAAAGAACTGAGCCAAGCAGACTAAAAACCACACGCAGCAAAACGCAAGGTGGAAATCCTGGGGAAATCACAGGCTCTACCAGAGCCAGGACACAGAGCTAAGTATCACCCGGGTTCAGAGGGAGGCATTCAGTCATCCATAAAAGTTCTGAGTGCTTTCAGCTTGGCATGGAGCTATCACACCAGGTTTGCAGGGAGTTCAAAGAATTTTTATAGGAAACCATAAATCGGTCGAGCCTGTGAAGCACAGTGTCAGCAGTGTGCAAGCTGTGCAGAGACAGCAAACCACATCTACAGATCTCCTCTCCAGCCAGGGGGAATCTGTGAATGCCACAGCAACAAAAAAAAGGCTTTAAAAAAGCAACCTTGTGTATAAACTTCACCAGGTTTCACGTGCACATGGCAGTTTGCCACTCTAGCAACATCACCCTAGCACCAAACCCGTTCTGCTTGGAGGGAGTCCTTTGAAACACCAAACAAGAAATCTTACAGGAAGATTTTGGGTGTTTTTTTAAAAGCATTCCTCAACCTTCTCCTCAAATCAGACCAGGGCAAGAACTTTGACCAGAACAACTGCCCACAAACTCCCTGCTGGATGTGGGGTTTTAATTCACCAATGTCCTGAGTAATGCTCCTTCTTACTCCATCACCTTTCTTCTTACTTCATAACCTTCCCTCTTACTCCACAACCTTCCTTCTTACTTCATAATCTTCCTTTTGTCAAAAAGCCTCTGGGTTTTTACTTTCCCTCTCTTTAATGACTCCCTCACACCAGAATTATGAGCCCATCTGCACCAAGGTAGCAGCAGAGGTCAGTGTATTTCAACCTAATAGGAGTTTGGATAACCAAGAAAACAAAAGCCTTAAGAGCCTTTTAAAATAGTTCACTATTGATACCCAAACTCTTCGTGCCTTGCAATACAAACCCAAAAGTTTCAAAAAGGAAAGATTCTTGCAGGTAAACAAAGAGAAAACAGTGAATTCATGAAATTTTGCATCAAAACAAAAGCAAGTCCCCAGCCTAAGAAGACCAAGCTCAAGATCAAACAGGGGAATGCCAGAGTGCAGGTCCCACCACGTAGATGTTGTAAGACTGAAGAGATGTGAATCCATGAGCAAGTTGAACACCCAGCACCTCTTATGGCTGCCACTGTCCTTCCCAGGCTCCAGCAGCACCTCCACACCCCAACCACCCCAGTTGTGTGTCTACTGTACCTTCAGAGGGACGTTCATTCACCCTTCCACCTCCTCCCCACGACGGCCAAAGCGTTTTCCGATTAATGGCAAACCAGGAGGACGATGGGTAGGACACAATCAATCCTTATTAAGGCTGATGATTATTCTCCTGCAAGAGAGGAACACCCAGTTAATGACTTCTGCCCGGGCCAGCCAGTTGTTTCACACACATCAGCCATTATGGCTTGAATTTTAGAATCATGGATTCACTTAGGCTGGAAAGAGCTTTAAGATCTTGGAGTCCAATCATAGACATGAATTTTGTTGTGGATGGTTGGGGTTGTCCTGTAGGACTGAGACTGGCCCAGCCACTGAGGTACTCTCCAAATATAATAAGGTTATTCAATATTACAAGGACAGTTGGAAGTACCCCAGCCTGCAGAAGGGATGGAGATGGCTGAGAAGAAGACTGAAGACCACAGAGCAGGAGGACATTTAGGGACTAAGCCAAGGGTACAGAGTCTGCTAATACACCAGGAGCATAAGGAACAAAAAATGTGCTTTTTTCCAGAGAGGACAACTTGGCCTGAAGCTGGAAAGATCCCCCTCTACTCTGCCTTGCAAGACTCTACCTGGAGTCCTGTGTTCAGCTCTGGGGCCCCCAACATAAGGAAGACATGGACCTGTTGGAGTGGGGTCAGAGGAGGCCACGGGGATGATGTGAGGACTGGAACCCCTCTGCTGGGAGGCCAGGCTGGGAGAGTTGGGGTTGTCCAGCCTGGGGAAAAGAAGGCTCCAAGGAGACCTTCTAGTGGCCTTTCATACTTAGAGGGGCCTACAGGAAAGCTGGGGAGGGACTTTTTCCAAGGGCATGGAGGGATTTGACATGGGGGAATAGCTTTAAACTGAAAGAGTTAAGATTCTAAGATTTAGGTTAGCTATCAGAAGAAGTTCTCCACTATGAGGGTGGTGAGATCCTGGCCCAGGTTGCCCAGAGAGGTGGTCACTGCCCCATCCCTGGAAGTGTTGAAGGTCAGGCTGACAGGGACTCTGAGCACCCTGCTCTAGCTGGGGCTGTCCCTGCTCCCTGCAGGGGGTTGGACTGGATGACCCTGAAAGGTCCCTTCCAACCTAAACCCTTCTGTGATTCTAAGATTTGTGACAGATTTACATCCAAATCTAGACCTTAAAACCAGACTCCTTTCCTCTTTTCTAGAGAAGGTGGCATTTGTGGGCAGGAGCTGGGCACTTGCTGGGCCAGCCAGCATCAGTGGAAAAAAAGGGGACAAACTTTTCAACCCCACAAACCCTTCTGGACAGAAGGGAAGGTGCCTTCCAAGCCACACTCTGCTCATGATGGTGGCTCTGAGGTGGAATTAGGCACGTATCAGACCATCTACAGAAGTGGGTAGGTGGCTCTTCTGGAGTTGTGGGTATGCTAGTAAGAAGAGGAAAACAGTATCTCATCCATCTGGGGGAGAGATGAGTGAATTATCCCCTTGGCAACCAGCCTGGTGGGACCTGGTTATGTTCTCAGGTATGCAGCTACATCTATTCAGTTTCTCAGTCACTTTCTGCAGGACTGTTTCCAGTTTAAGATTTCATTTTCAACCAAATCTTGCCACACTTTCCACAGGCTGCACGACACAAGAGGAACGTTCCTCATGAGAACCATCAGCCATTGGAATAATCTCCCCAGGAAGGTGGTGGAGTCCTCAGCATTGGACGCTTTGAAGATCCAGCTGGATCATCTTGCCTAGATCATGGTTTTCCCAAGAAAGGTTGGAGCACATGATTCTTGGGGGCCCTTCTAACCTGGTATTCTATGATTCCATGATAAACAGGAAAGATGCATTTTTCCATGATATACAGGACAGGGAAGAGGAGAGATTTAGACTTGAGAGAAGGAAGAAATTGTTTGTTATGGGAGTGTTGAGACACTGGGTCAAGATGCTGAGAGAAGCTGTAGATGCCCCACCCCTGGAAACACTCGAGGCCAGGCTGGATGGGGCTTTGAGCAACATAGTGTAGTGAGAGGTGTCCCTGCCCATGGCAGGGGGGTTGGAACTGGATGATCTTGAAGATCCCTTCCAGCCCAAACCATTCCATAACTCTAGGGTTTGATAAGCAAGAAGATCTCATTTCTTTATCTGAAACTGCAGTAGCAAGGGGCTACGCTCTGCAGACACGGGGAAGAAGCAGTAGAGCATCTTCTGCCTCCTGGGGCAGCAGCTCTCCCTGGACACCCACTCCACCACTTGGCATTCCCTAACAACCAACCCAGGCTCACTCATGGCTTTGTGGATTCCCAATCTGCCCTGGTACAAAACAGGCTCCCTCTAATTAGCCCTCAGCCTGATGACACCGAAATGGTGGAAGAGGAACACGTCCGGGGCTCAGAATGAGAGTGTGAAAAGAAGCAGCTCTGCTTTCTCCACTCACATGGCAGGTCCCAGGCCACGCTCCCTCCTGCCTCATTCCCAGCACCCAGCCACGGATGTTTCCCACCCAAGGGATTTTTCCCATAAAAATCATTCCAAAGGAGAGGATTGCAGGAGTGACTTTGAGACTGCGAGGAGTAACGATGTGATTAGAAGCATCAGTCACGCCTGGAGAGTCTTATTAGAAGTAATTTACATGCAAATAAACCAAATCCCCCCACTTTTCTAGGAAAATGCCCAATTCTGTCTCGATTTACACGCTTGGCAATCTCCTTGACTCCAGAGGGATTGTCTGTGGTGTGAACCACGGGGCTGTGGCCTCTCAGCAAGACAGAGCCATCCCTTCATGGTCCTCCTTTCAAACCCACCCCCCAGCCAAGCAGGTGCTGCAGCTGAGATGCAGCTTTGCTTTGATCACAGCCATGAGTTACCGTGCTGGGGTGGAGGCCAACCAATGTTTAATGGCCCAGCATGCACCAAGGGCTTCACCCACAGCCCATTTCAAAGCCTGGTCAAATATAATAATCCTTTGCACATCTGTCTGCCACCTCCCTGGCTCCTGAGGGATGGGAGGAGATGTACAAAGCTGCTTTAGGTTCAGACAAGAAAGGGGGTTGGCTACAAGGAGAGGAGAGTTGGCTACAGGGAGAGGAGGAATGGGTACAGGGAAAGGGGGTAACCTGACTTCCAAGGACATGGATGTTTTCTCCCTGCTTCCATCTCACTTTCTTGTTCCTACAAGGGCAGGACTATCCCCCAAGCTGTTGGACCTCAACTTGCACCTAATATAGAGATGTAGGTGGCACGTGCCTTCAGGATTCACTAGAGCTGTTAGTTGTAACAGGAATGGGAAGGAATTCAAGAGAAGCATCATTTACTTCACCAGATCCATCACACCCTCACACTTCAGGAAGAGCTGTAGGAGACTATGAGGCCAGAAATGCTGAAGCTCTTTAGAAAGAAGCTTTAGGATCAATTCTCCAGCAGTTCACATATTGCACAACTTGCACAGCACAGGGGATTGCTGAGGAGCTGATTTCTTCACCCACACCTACCCAGGCAAGCATTGACTTCTACAGAACAACTGATGGAGCTCCTGGGGGGAGGAGAACAGCTCTTGAGGCAGGTAAACCACTTCCTCAGATCTGAAATGGAAGATAGATTCTCCTCCCAGCTACAGCTCTGGGTCCATCACCCAATATTCCCTCCCCATCAATGTCTTACTTCTCTTCCTTACACCTGCTCTAGTTGGGGATGTCCCTGCTCCCTGCAGGGGGGTTGGATGAGAGGACCCTGAAAGGTCCCTTCCCACCCATTCTGTGATTCTAAGATCTTCTAGACCCTCGTATCTCCAATATGATGATTTAATGAGTCATTCTGACACAATAAAGAGAAGCTGTTATGTTTTTATTGCACTATCACACGTTGCTGGGACAAGCTCCCCTAAAGACCTGATGCTAAATCACACTCCAATTATGGTTTGGCAAACTCCTATGAACAAGAGATAAACACAGCAGAAAAAGCCACGAGGAATCCACAGGAGACCTCACCCCTGACATGTGGCTGCTCTGTGCCACCATCCAGCTATCCCACACGTGGGCTGCAGAAGCCAGACCTGTTCCATAGTTTGCTGGATCATATCCAAGGTTGGATTTATTTTCAGCTTCAAAAAGTGGCCCCCAAATCAGGTCCTGGTACAGGTGAAGCCTTCTGATATAGTCAAGGCCAACTGACTCCACCACCACCTCTTGGCTCAGATGGTAAGAGACCTGCTCCCCAGTTTGAGCTGGTCAAGCTGGAAGGTCCTCCAAGTCCAAGCCATGCAGAAGGTGGGGGACTGGGGCAGGGTGATGAACATGGAGGCTCGAGGCCAAATGAGGCTCGAGGAGATGGGTTATTGCTGCTAATGAAAAAGGTTTTGGTTTTTTTTTTAACTCCTTCCCCCCTTAACAGATACAGAAAGCCCTAAAACCACCTCTCTGAAACAGCCTGGTCCTGCACTGACAGATGGTAGCAAAAATTAGCATTATTTATTTGTGGCTTTAGTCACTTTTCAAAGGAAAACTAGACCAAGGAAGAAATGCACTTGAATCAGGATGCCCCTCTCCATCCCTTTTGCCACTTCTACTTCCAAATGCGTTTTGCAGAGCTCTAGGAAACCACATTTGGGGAAAAAAAATGATACATCTACCCAAGAAAGAGAATGAAAACAAGCAGAACAATCAGAGTGGTGGAATTTTGCTCTGAGAAGGTATCTGAGGAGGTGAAAGGAGGAAATGAGCGAAAAAAAAACCCAGCATAAGGACAGAAATCAATCTAAGCAGGATGAGAAGAGCTGTTAACCCATGTTATGTTTATCCAGCACTGTGTCCAGGATGTGGACCTGGAGGTGATGCTCTAGTGCTACAGGATTCAAAATCTAGCTGCATCCATGTAGGGTCATGCCCCTACAAAGGGCTTGTCCCTGGATCTCCTCAGGACCTCAGCCTCTCTGTCTCAGAATCATGTGGTGGTTGAGCTTGGAAGGGACCTCTGAACATCATCTAGTCCAACATTCCTACTCCAGCAGGACCACTCAGAGCTGGCTGCCCAGGACTGTGTCCAGAAGGCTTCTGAGTATCTCCAAGGATGGAGACTCCACAGTCTCCCTGGGCAACCTGTGCCAGTGCTGGGTCACCTCACAGCCAAAGTGTTTCCTCATGTTCAGAGGGACCCCCCAGTGTCTCAGCTTGTGCCCACTGCCCTTGGTCCTGGCACTGGGCACTCCTGGGAGGATC
>NW_008625315.1:0-765 GCF_000691845.1 Merops nubicus | reverse complement strand
CTACGGGTAAACGACTAATAAACCAAAATGAAAATAGTACCCAGACTGGAGAACTAAATACGATACTCAATATTTTTATAAGAAAAAAACCATCCAGAGATACTGTGTATATTTACACTGATTCCTTTTCCGTCTTTAAAGACTATGTTGAATGAATCACTTATTGGGAACAAAATGACTAAGAGATTAACAAAATTCCAATCTGACAAAAGAAAAAATGACAATATATATTAGCCATTGCCCGAAGGAATCCCAATTTCCATATAGGGTGGATTCCTTCCCACCAAACTAACCTTAAAAGTGAAGCGAATAAATGAAATAATTATACTAATGAATTGACTAGAATAAACATAGTGGAAATCCAAACTACCCTTACAGATAATAAAAACCAAAAATGAAACCATTTACTTAAATGACTCCATTCTAAAAAAAGTCATTCGCGGGCCTTTAATTTGTATAAAAAAACACAAACCCATGAATGGCCTATTACACATGAACAGTATAAATCAATTATTTCTGAGTGTGACCTTTACAAAATTAGACTGGGAAAACATCCCTTAACCACTGATTCTCTACATATTCGAGAAGAGAAACATTTGTGGTCCACCTGACAAGTGGATTATATTGGTCCCTTCCGTAGATCAGGGAACAAACAATATATCATTATAATGATAGAAGTGATATCAAAACTAACTTGTACCAGAACTATTTCCAAAACAAATTGAAAAAACACAATTTGTTTTCTAAAAAAGGTGTTTGGAATTC
>NW_008625314.1:38449-65997 GCF_000691845.1 Merops nubicus | reverse complement strand
CAGCGGGGCGGCCGCTGGGAACCCCCCAGCACCCCCGCGTCCCCCCCAGCGTTATCGACGGCTTTACTCCGCTTTTGCTACAACAGCTCTGTCCCTCCTCCCTCACAGCCACTGGGCTGAACGTTTGGGTGGCCTAAGATGGAGTGACCATCCTTATATGTTAGCTCCCTATGCTGTTATCGTGGCAAAATCACTCCTAGCCTGAGGAGACGGGTATCTGCCAGAAAATCTACCTATTTTCAAGCTCTTTTGCATGCTCTGCCTGGAAATACTAACTCAATTTTAAAGGCAACTCCACCTTTGTTGGGAGACGCCCACAAGGTAGCTCTGGGCGTAGCGGGTGCCTAAGGTCCATTGACTTTTTAGGCGTCTTGCTGCCCAGGCGTATCTGGAGCCCAAAGTTCAGTGCCTACAGCACCTGTACGAGGTGTGCCAAGCACCTCAGTCATGGAGCTACCTCAGCTACTTCAGAAAAATTCCCAGGAAAGGCCTTTGGCTTGATCTGTGGATGTTAAGGATCTAGAAACTTTAAGCCGTGGTTGGAGGGAAGCTCCTACATTCATCTGAAAGATAAGAGTTGTTTCCTGAAGACAGTCCTTTTTCAGAAAGTTTACTGGCACTGAAAACAGCAGGAGAACCATTTTTGGAGCCTTCCCCTCTGGAAATTTAGGCATTTTTGTGTTGAGCATTTTTTGTGTCGAGTACTGGACACTGGTTTTGCTCCTTCAGGCCAGCTCGATAACTGCTGTGCACATACAGCCTTTCTCTCCTCACCTCTGTGCTGTGAAAGTAGCTCAGTTTTCTTCCTAATTTAGGTCCCTCACTTGTTACACGAACAAAATAAAATATGAGAACATTTACAAATAGCTGCTTCATCAAATATCAGATGAAAGTTTCTCGTGTTTCCATTTCCCAAGCTACTGCCTTTTCTCTCCTGGCAACAATTTTCTTCCACCTCCCATGATGATTTGGCCTCAGTCATGCTGGAGTGAACAAGTAACTCAGTCTTTTGCATAGACAGGGAAGAATTCCTTTGGATATTCCTGGAAAATCTGCATTACCCCTCAGCTTTCACATTGATAAAAAATACCATAAGTGTAGGTGAATAAATCAAGATGGAAGCTATCCATCTCTGATCTTCATAGGTATAAGCACAAAAAAATCTGAATTAGAAAACTATATAGTGACTTGCACAGCCCTGCATTCCTAATTGCCTGTACTTCTTCACCAAGCTCTTCCTTTAAGTGCTGTATTTTCATTTTCAGTGTACAGTGGCACCTGAGCACCTGTCATTCAGGCACTCAGCTTTCTGGTAGTTTCCTGTATAGGAGAACAAGCACTAGCCAAAAATATCCCTCATCATCTTTTTCTGTAACTTCATGGAATTCCTGTGGGGGCAAAAAAAAATTAAAAAGCTGGATCACAGCAGGAAGACTTCTGTTCTCCAGAATTACTTCATCTTTAGTGAAGATTCTAGGCCTCAATGTGATATTTCTGAAATTCATTGTGCTGCAGACTCTGCTGTTTTCCCCGTTTTGTCTGGAAGCTCACTAATCTTTTACAAATTCAGGTTTTGCTTATAGATCTTCATTTTTAAATACAGCTAGTCAATGCAACAAGGTGAAACCTCCTCAAGCTTTTCAGCTTGTTCTAAAGGTAACAGAGAGTCGAATTTTCTGTGGAAAAGCTGAAAACTTTTGACTGTGAAGGACTCTGTTATTGTTTTCTGCTGAGGACAACACAAACACTTGAGCCATGAAGCACATCCCTTCCTTCAAGCACTTGAAGAGAAGCAGAAGAGCTAACAGCCGTGCCTGCTTTACATAGCTGTTTTCATCTACTTAGGTTTTACAATAAGCTTTACAAGAAAAGCAACCAGGGGACATAGTAAAAATACAGAAATGCATCGATCGAGGTGCCCGTATGCTCAAAATAGAGCAAGTACAAATGGGACTGAAAATGTACTGTCTGTTCTTCCAGTTTAATCAAAACTCCAGTTAGATTCTGGTTTTAGTTCCCAGTTTCAGTTTTTAGAGCTGTGCCCCCCAGACCCATGTGATGAAATGCCCATCTCAGCTTCTCCATCTTTCTGTTTGCAACGGGGATCTTGAAAATATGTCCCTACAGCAGGGTGCAAGGGAACAGGTCCATTCTAGTGGTACTTAAAAATGTCTTGGTCTAGATGAAAATGTGACAATTTGAGGTTAGAAATACCACTGTACATAGCACCTTTTTCTGTTAAATCATGAGTGTTCATGAAAGTTCATCTGCCTACAGGCAACTGCAAGGGAATAAACTGAGCATCCCACATGTTCCCTTCCCATCCTGTCTAGGATGCTGGAAGTCTTGAGTATCCCTTGATCAACTCACACGTAGGATGAGATACCAGAAGACTGTTTCTGACCCTTTGATTCCTTGTTTTCATTGCACTGTAGAAGGCCCTTATCTTTGTCAGGCAAGAGCAGGAGGAGCTCTTCCATTGGCACACATGCAGCAGAGATGCCTTTGGCTCTGACAGAGACTTGTCAGCTCTCCCCACCTGTCAATCTTACTCAGATGTATTTGCATAGACCTGTTGATTTTGTGCTCAGTACCAGCTGAAATCTGAAGCTTTTTTGAAAATCATACAAAGAAAAGAGCGTTTCTGTCTGAAGTACTTTTATGGCAAGTTTCACAAACCCTTCCAATCGCAGTTGTAGCTGAAACGCTGGCAGCTGGGTTTTTGTTGTTTTCTTTCTTTCTTTCTTCGAGTGACATTGCCAAGATGTGTTCTAATCTGGTGGGCATTGGGGAAAGGAAACAAAAAAAATAATGGAAGGGCTTCTGGTAGACTTGAATTTCTCTGAGGCAAGGACTTGTGCTGTGAAGCAGTCAGAAATCCAAGCGCTCTCTCCCAGTGCGTGCACTTTGCCATCAAGGGGGCTGTGTCACTTCTTTGAAGCAGGCTCTATTTTGATGGGCAAAACACCAGAGGATGACATAAACCTCTAAGGATGATTACTTGGGTCCTGAGTCTGGCTTATTCTCAAAAAAATGCCTTGGAAATCTTTAGAGCTGCTGCTCTTTTGTCTGTCAGCAATGAAAACAAGGGAGATGTTACTGGTCATAGAGCAACTGAATCAAAGGACGGGCATTGTGCTAGGGAAAAGTTCTCTATGTTTTCTTGTCCTCAGTACAATTAGTCCTCTCTCTTTTTCTGGGAAGGTCTTCAGATAGAAGTGCCAGCCTGGTGGACACTATGCAAGAACTAGATAACGTAGTGTGCAGTTAGTCTTGGCCTGACACTGTGAGTTCAGCGCATTCCCCAGGGTGTTGCTGACCCTCATGGCTGTCACCTACATGGAGCTGGCTTGGCCGAGCTTCTGGCTGGGCTTTGTAGCTGCTAACAAACCTTCAGGAATGGCAGGGATGCTGCATGCTTTACCCCAGCACCTCGGGCAGCTGGATCCACGCAGGCACAGAAGCCAGCAAGAGTCTGCAGTAGCCCTCTGCACAAGCCCCGTGGCAGGGGTCTGAGGATTTTGACAGCCACGTAATGCAGCTCGTGGTGTTCTTGCCATCTTGATAATGAGAAAAAGAAAAAAGAAATAAATAAAATCAAAGCGTGTATAAGAATCATCGTGTGTCGTAAATCTCTAATCTCAATCTCTGTCTTTTCACCCACTAAGTCCTTGACTCTTCGTAATACCCTCCTACGCCCTCCCAGTATTCCTGTTCCCAGAACAAAACCCCCAAATTCCCAGCAGTCTTGTGGCAAAGTACCAAGATCAAACTAATAATCTGAGAATTTTTCCACTTTCCTCAAATTATTCACAGCGTGACAATTGCCATGTATAACAAAACAAAGTCACACTGGTGCTGAAGTGCTGGGGTTATGGTTTATTTATCCTATTTGACTCTGTACGCGCTCCAAAATTACATTTGTCATGGGAGTATCTGAATTTTTTGCAAAGATACATTAAGAAATGTCTCCCTCTTCCAGCATCAGGAAGTGTGCAGGGGAAGGTAACCTAGAATCAGACACAAATGCAGAAAATCTGACCAGCACCAACTGTGGAGAGCAGTAAGCTCAGCTCGTGGAGAGGTCATTTCATTTCCTGCCACTGGTCAAAGCCTGAAAAGTCCTCGCTTTCTGTGCAGTCAGTTTTCCCTTCCTTATCCAGGGTCCTATTAGAGGACCTTTGACCACAGCTTTCATCCCAACAGCTTCAATACAACCTTTTGAGATTCTCCACCTAGGCCAGGAGAACATGGAGATAGTTAACAAGACCATAAACTTGATTCTGATCCTGATGGGAGACCATTCAAAGGAGTAGAGGATAAATATGACAGCTCAGGAATAGCCTCACTTGTTGAGAAAACACAGGATCACTTTCTGCACACATTGATTCTCTGAAGACTTTCTACATCCTGCATTGCTGTAGCCTGGCCAGGAAATGGCACGGGAATGAATAACTGGAGCCAGACCACTGTCTGTCAGAGTGGGAGAAAATATCTTGACTAGCTCCAGAGAGAGCTGGGCATTACTCTTGCTAAACCTCTTCAATAACCATAAATCCACGAATGAAAAAGAAAGCTAAAAGCATGACACGTAGCTGGAAGATAACTGTGAGGAGCATCACGTGCCATGGAGATGAAATCAGAAATGCTAAGGCATAGCACAACTTCCAAGGGATGTAAAACAATAATGAGATGTTCTTCTGCAAGTATGTTGATCCAAAATGGGTTTTTATTCCAGTCTTCACTGAAAGAATCAACTATGATCAGATGCTGAATGCAGTTAACACTGCTGGCCCAAAGCTCATTGGTCCAAAGTCTTTAATATCCCATTAGTCAAAGGTGAAGCAGAAAGGAGCAGATTGTTACCTGCTGTGCAGTTAGATTACAGATTACACTTGATGAAGTTCACTGCAACAGATTTAGAGTCAAGCTCAGTGCTCTGAAAACTCTTGATAGGAGGAAGAAGCTGGAGACTATCAGAAGAGACCCAGTGTAGCACTTCTAAAAATAAGAAATCCATGAACTGTAGCCTGTCTTCTGGATTTTTATTTCCAGAAAAATAATAGAACAAAATACTATAGGCAAACCCTCAGATGACTGTCAAACTACACGGGAGATAACTGCAGAGGAAAATGGTGCCTCTGTCAAACAAACACTAACTCTGTTAAGCCCAGCTTCATTTTCTTCAGGATATGGATCTTTGTGAGCTACTGCCACATCTCTGGATGCTGGCAAGGCTTTTGACACTCTCTTGTATGACAGTTTCCTAAGAAAACTACAGCAAAGCATGAGCTAGTCAAAACTCCTGTCAGGTGCTCAGGCACTTGGAAAACCCTGCTCAGAAAGTAGCTGGAAATAAGTCATTGCTGGACTGGAAAGTTTCTTTGACTGTAGATCCACAGGGGTCCATCTTGGGTCAACATTTTTATTAAGAACTTGGAAAACGTCAGAAGGGATTTCTCACTTCTTGGAAGAGGCTGGCAACATTTTGAGAGGTTAGATTAGAATTCGTAAGATCTTTCCACATTGAAGAAACTATATTAAAAATAAATTATCAGTAAGGACTGGGGTGAAGTACTGCAGCTAGAAAGGCATTCTCAGCTGTCAAAATGCAAGCTGAGGGAAGAACTGAATAGACAACAAATCAACAAATCAACAAAAGTTCTTCCAAAAATGAACTGGAGAATGTGAGGGACCCCACATTGAGGGTGAGGCAATTTTATGATACTATTGGGGAAAAAAAACCCCAAACATTATGGAAATTTTGAAAAGGCAGCATTTTATTTAAGACTGAAAGAAATCCTTCCACTCTACTCAGCATCTAAGGAGGCATGTGCCAAAGTACTGTATCCATATTGAACAGATATAAAAGACTTGGATTAACTGAGGAAAGTCAGGAATAAGTAGAACAGACAACATGACTTGTAGAGAAAGAATGAAAAAAAAAATAGGGTTGCTTAGTCCAGAGGTGAGATGAAATAATAATGAAACAATACTTTTCAAACACACAAAATGCAACTGCAAAGAAAAGCCTGAAAAAGAAAGATATTTTTTGTCCATTGCAGCCAGAGCACAAAAATGTGAGCTGAAATTGCAGTGTGAGATGTTTCCTTCAACTACAAAATGACATTTTTCTAATGGCACGTGCAGTTAAATCTCTGCAGTGGCACAGATTGATAAAACTACCATGATGGTCAAGAATATTTTGGGCATTCCTCTGCTGCAGGCAGATCACAAAGCTGATGCCATGGTCATCCAGATGGAGTCACCCTGGTCACGTTAGCCAAGCAGCAGGACCATACAGCAAGAAGGTTGATCAGAACTATCTGGACAGCAGAGGAGAGGGAACTGGTCATTGAGGGACCTGATGAATGCAAGCTCCAACAGCAGAAACATGGCTTGCCACCTCCAGCAGTCACTGGCATCCCTCCAAGAGGAACCTGGCCCTTTAGTATGTTACCCTGGCCCCCTGTTAACACTCTCAAGTGAAACAGGAATATCTTCAGGTCAGGAATGTAAAACGTTGAAGGAAGGCCCAGGAGGATGAAAATGGATGACTTTTCTCTATCTATTGACAAGGAGACCTCATCCATCAGTGCCACTAAAGTGGCTTCAGCTCAGTGTCCTGGCCTCAATCCAAATCGTGCCATCTCTCCTGCTAATTAATCTCCCTGCTACGTATAAATGTTTTTCATCCTCCTGGCAGATCCTGGCCTGAGCAAAAGGACATCTACTCTGGTCTACAGTATGCCTGCAGCCAACATATCCTCTCTGTTCCTTTCTCCCCATTGGATGGCTGATTTCTTATACAGCTTAATGCAGAAGCAACATTTCTGTCAGTTCTAGAATGAGATTGAAACACCCTGTTGGAAATAAAGACGAATAAAATTATCCAATAAGTGAACGCCAAGGCTGAAATCTTTCTAAGCACCCTTAGGTAATTCCTTAAAAAAGAGAGAGATCCATTATGCCCTAACCTGCACTTTGTCACCAGTGTTGTTCCACTGTCAAGGTAAAGAACTGAGGAATGTCTACAGAGTTGTTATGACATTAATCATATTAAACAAGGCATGTGAACAACAACCCCAATTAAACTGTAGCAATCAAAGACATAGGAAGCATTTACATTTTGGAAGGCCATAAAGTAGTATGTTTTACTTAGAAATCACAAAGATAGTGTCAGTCTCCAAGACAGGAACTATATACATATCCTTCCTAAAAAGTAGCCATATCTCAGGGAGAATTTGTCTGCATTTGCAGTGGAGAATCAGAGTTCACAAGGTACTAAACACTTGACCCTGGTACAGCATGATATACCCTCTCCAGACTCAAATATAAAGAGTTCAAGGATACCTCCTAGCATCCATTTCTCATAGGGCTACCAGAAAAATACCCACCAAAAAGCCAGGCTAATTTGGCTGAACTAAATCATTTTTAGACTCCCTGTACAGAACCCTCTTGCCTCCCAAACTCCTATTCCACTGCTGGGAACACTGATGGGCTGACTTGAATCACTGATTGTAAACACATCTGCACTGAGGAAATAGGGTTTTTTCCCCCAAAGGGTTTTGTGTTTCTATATGAGAAGTCTGAATGGTGAAGTCAAGATTTCTGTCCTAATCTGAGGTTGCTTAGGAGCTCTAGACTGCTCGAGTTTGTACTTAGGGTGAGTGAGAAGATGGCACTATGCCACCCCACCTAGACCCTGATGACAACCAAACGACTTCTAAACTATTCAGCCCCCTTGGCTTTAACATAAGGGCATTTTGAATAAAGCTTCTGTGACTAGATACAGAAAAATCATTGCCAAAATATGAGCCCTCTAGCTTCCAGCCATAAAGGTGAACACCAAGCATGGCTGAAAAGTGCTTCACATCTTTGGCTTTGCAACATGTTTTCCATTGATAACACTGTGAGAACCAACCTCTTCATGTGCATTTTTGGGCAACAGGTGAGGTCCTTACAAACAGATCCTCACTGGAACAGGAAGAGTGGCAATTGTATGGTCTGGGAGGGTGCTGCCCGTTGCTCCAAGATCTGGCAAATTCAGCAGCCTGATGTCTTAAAGTTCTTCTGCAGTGGCCTCCTGCCACCCAAACTTTGTTCTTTATTTTGCTATTCTACAGAATTCTGAATGCACGGAGCAGTGACTAGCAATATTCCAAAAACTATAATCTCCTCCTTGGTTTTCCAGTGCTTAAAAAGCATATAAAGCTGTAGGGACTGCTGTGGTGATTGGAGCTGCCTTTGAGCCTCAGGTCGGGTGAACCTGCTCAGTGGAGTCACTGCTCTCTGGCTCCCCAGCTTCAAGGACACTACTCACAATCCTTCTTCTCTGAGGTTAAGCTGGCCTACTGCCAGTGTAAACACCAAATCTTACTGACATGGTTGAAAGATTAAATATCTGATTAGAATTTCTGGCTGCTAATTTGTTGAATTTGGCCATAGGGGTAAATTTGAACTACACGATGTTCAATTCTACGTGCTCAGGAGCGAGGGGAGAAGAGGAAAAGGGGGAGGTCGTGTTCCACGAAACAGCACAGAAAGTCACATTTCAGCTGAAAATCAGGATGGAGGGGAGTAATCAGCCATGCCCCAGACAAGACGTGGACTGGTTTTGGACAGGTTGTCCTCCCTGGGGCTGTCTCTGCAGCAGAAGGGCCCCATGTAACCAAACCAGGCTGTGAAGTCACCTAACGTGCCCTCTGGAGCCAGAGCAGCAGCTCCCAGCAGCATGGCTGTGACCCCTCACCCAGGGCAGAGCTCAGGCACAGGCTGCAGCTGAGGCTGAGCTCAGCAGGGATGTCACCAGGTTGGATCAGAGACTTCTCAGCCTCCGTGAGCACCTCAAGTGTCACCCGAGCCCTGGTTCTTCACACTCAGGAAATCTCACAGGGCTTCTGGGGGCAGACGTGTCACTCTTCCTACCCCATTTCTCCAGATTTATCCTCAGTAGAGAGACCTGGGCAGCCCATTCCTTTGGGCAGAGTCCTTGGAGGGGCTGGGGTGTGCTCAGCCAGCATTGCATGCTCAGAAACTTCAGGCAAGTTCTACAGGTTATAATAAAATGCTAAAGATGGGTTTAGTTTTTTAGAGTGCAGGGTCCAGGCAACTCTGAACAACTGTTTTTTTTCTTTTAAGAGACAGCATCTCCTTCCTAACTGAAAATCTGGCTCTTGCCAAATTTCAGAATGCTTGTTGCAAGCTCTGCAAAAGGAAAATTATTCCTTTTTTTTTTTTTCCTAATGGGAAATATTAGGCAACTTTAATATAAAACATTTTGATGCTTCTATATTAACCCTTTATAGCTGCGGCTGAATTTGACATGATGGTTTCAGCCTTGAGCATCCTTCTGTTTCCTTGGAGCTGTTCTTATAGGGCAGGACCCTCAAGCAAACGTGTTTCCCCACAGCTGTTATAATTCACATAGAAAGTGTCAGCAAAAATCACAACCTGCTTATAACAAGGACTCCAAGGCCCCCATCACTTCTGCAGCCAAAATTCGTGAAAGTAGATCAGTCTAGAAAACTGTAGATTATATAAAAGCCACAGTTTTGTCCCTCCAGTCCTGCTCTGCTTTATCCCTACATCTGTGAAGCCCCAGCAGGGACATGAATTTTGCAAGCATGACTTTTCAGCATGATTTTTAGTATATTTTCAACAGTCATGTTCTTTTCAAAGTCTTTTCACTGCAACCTTTGTAGAGACTTGAATGTTGCAGGAATTACTCATACCTTGCCTCTTTCTTTTTCTGTGCAGCCAGGATAGAGCCATGCTTTCCCAAAATGTGTCCAATTTTCTGTCCCCAGCATGTGTTTTATCTCTTCACATCCAGTACAGTGAGGATAGATCCTGAACAACCTTAACTCAGGCTGGGCAATGACCAATTTATCTTAATTGCTCAGCAAAAGCTCACTGCATTGCTTCTGTTCCCAGCATCAGGTTTCATTCAACAAAGTCAATGAGACACATCCATGTACTTAAAGTTAGCAAGTGTGTTTTTGAATCAGGATCTGGTTGTTCTTCAGAGCAAATATTGACGTTTCTCCCCAAATTGTCTTCCCCTGTCACAACTGTGCCAATAAATGTCACTGCTCAAATGGGAAACAAACACACAAAGGTGCAAATGCAGCCACTGCAAGTTCATTCAAGCAGATGCCCCCAGGTAACGTTTTGCTCTGCCACCAAATGGCTGCAGGCAGCAACTGGGAGGGTGCCCACTGGGCAAGTTAAAAAGAAAACTTGTAAGAGCTGGGGAGCCCTTTGCAGGCACTTCACCACTGGCAAGACATGAGCCTTGGCCTCTCAGGGGTTCAAGCACCCAGCAAAACTCACATAAAAAGGAGAGAGTTTTGCTGTGGAGACCCCAGAGAAGCATCCTACTGCTGAGGTGAATATTCATCAGGAAATCTTGGAGGCTCCCATTCAGACAAGGCTTTTTTTTTGCCCGTGTTCTTTCATAATAGTGTTAGTCTGTTGTATTTATCCCAGCAGTTGCCATACCCCAGCGTGGCTGGACAAGCCTGGTCTCCTTTCTGCCTCAGAGATGAAACAGGCGTTGGACTTTGCAGCTTGGAGCCCTCTGCACAGGGAGGGGAATACCTGCAGTGCAGAGAGAAATCAGAGAAGCAGACTCAGCACCACACTTCTGAGCAAAATATGCATCTTGATAGTCTGAAAATGTCATTGGCTGGACGGCAGCCATTTACCTTGAAGAGTATTTAAAGTATGTTAACTACAGACCAAAAGAATACATTGTAAACACAACATAATAACTCTCTCATAGAGCAGAGAGGTTTTTTTATTTACCTACCAGAGACATTTGATTATCAGGCAAAATTGCCTTGTGAGAAGAAAAGCACTTCATCACCTCGCAGCCTCAAGTGCCAGCATACCACCTACAACTTTCATGTGGTTGGTATCTGTTTAGAGGTCACTTAAAAGGTAACTCTTTCCAAAAAATACATTGATGGAAACAGAAGTTTTAAAGCCTTTTGTGTGAAATGCAGAAGTCGAGTCTTGAATGTGTATGCTTGAGGAAAATCATGTAGTATTTTTAGCGAGATGAAAGGAGTTAATCCTGGTCAAATTCCACTTTGAATGCTTACACTCCTGCCTGCTTTAATTCTCCCGAAATTTCAGCTGTACATCGTGTTCTCCTTGGCTTTTGCCCTGAGGTGTCAGCGTTGCCTGGATGGGAGCACATCTCAGTGGCAGGGCTCTCCACCCCAGCCCTCTGCAGCACGCAGCTCTGCCCTGCCTCCTTCCCTCCTCTGACACAATTAGTGGCTCTTGATGGACTGTTTCACGTGGATCTGTGAAAATTCTCTAAAAAAAAAAAAATGGCACACCAAGGGATGGCATTTCACTTTTATTTTGTTCATCATTAAGCTACCCCAAAAAGAAATGTGCTACAGAAATAAGGAGGACCATTGCTGTTAGTATCAACAAGTAACAGTTCCATCTAATGCCTTCCTCTTCACATTCTGGTTGATAAAAGGATTCTAATTAAAAATAGAAATAGGTCTTTCACTTTTTGTTTTATACTTATCTTCCACATGTGCTTGTAATAATCTGCCTCCTTGCCAACACCATCTTGTAAATGAGATCCATATCTCAAGGGTTTATCCTGGTTAAATAAACTGAATTCAATAAAACCCATCTTCAGATATTCCACATATGAGAGTTATTACTACACTAACATGCTACTGTTGCTTCTGTTACCTAGTGTTACAGATACATTAACTTCTCCCCTTTGCTTGAGTTATGCTCCACTGTATATCTAAGATAAGAAAATGGAGTGCCTGGAGTCTGTTCAGTGTTATCGTATAACAAACAGTGACTTTTTTATTGAAGGAGCTCCACGAGCGATGCACATTTTATTGAAACTAATTCAGAGGGGGGGGGGGAAATATATCTGAAAAGATAAATATTGAACTAAACCCAAAGTCCGTTGTGATATTTGCCCCCTTTCCCTTCCCTTCCCTCCTCTTTGCCCCCAGCCTTGGCATCAGCGTTTCCTGCCCCCTGCAATGAATTCATGGACCAGCCTCCTTGCTGTGAGCGCCTCTGTGGTGCCTGCAAACTGGGCTGAACTCAGCACAGGCAAAACAGCTGTAGCTGAGCTCCACAGGGTTTCTTTTCTCCTTTAATCTGGATGACTTCTGCTAGCTACCTAGCTTCAGCTTCCTGCCTTACTCCTGCAAAACAACCTGATCCACTGACAGACACTGAGCCCTTGGTGTGTTTTCCTGACAGCATTTCTTTCTCAAAAGCACCTCCAGGCCATCCACTTATCCAAGCAAAGCTAAAGACCCATTAAAAACTCACTGCATTTCCTCCAGAATCTTTCTGTTGTCTCGGAAAGAATGCAGTGGACATCTGGATCTTCATCCAAAATGAGGGTACAGGCTCCTTGTAGACTGGGTGACCAGAAAGCCCAGTTACAACGACTCTTCCTGGGTTCCTGTGGCCAGGCCTCCCCTCAGCCCCATTTCTCTTTATTTTTTTCTGAGTTTCTTTTTCCTGTTGCATTCCCAGCAAGGAATCTGCTGTGTTGCATCACAACCATCAGATGGAAATCTTCAGCTCCTTTTGGAGGGACACAGACAGACCGAAGCCCCGACCCTGACATTGGGAGTTGTTTTGATTGGCAGTGAGAGCCTGATGGCCAGAATGCCTCCAGATGATGAATTAGAAACCCAGAACCAAGGCTCTCTCGAGATGGCCACGAGGCAAATCTTGGTCTGTCAAGAAAAAGAGAACAGCACTGCAAATAGTAAAGCTCCTTTTGCAACCTTTCTAGCAAGAGGAGGCCTCTCAGGGAAGATTTCCAGGAGCACAGCCAAATTCAGAAATAAAAGTCAATGAAAGGAAGATTTACACCTCCCTCGAGGAGATAGCCAATAAGATTTCAAGGTGGATTTTGAGCCTTTGGCTGCTGAGCTGCATTTCTCAGATTTTTCTCTTTGATTTTAATGAAGTGAACGAACGTTTTTGTTTACTTAAATTGAGAATAATAATAACAGAAACAAATACCAAAGAAGGATCTTTTCTGGACATCAAGGCCTGGTTTCAGGGTTCCATCTTCAGCTGCCATGTCCTATTGGTTTATATTTGCAAAAATCCTGGTGATGGGATGAGGGACACTGTGCTAGGCACTGTCTGAGCCAGGGCATAGAGTCATTGTCCCAGAGAGTTCACAATATCTGCTTCGGGTGAATAAATCTGTTAATCAGGCAACCACCTTTTTTTTCCTCATGGAATTCATCCTTATCTTTTAAGTAAATACTAAATCCAATGTCAGGAGAAAAAGTTTTCACACATCTGAAATTTTAAAACAAACCAAAACAACAGAAGACATGGCAATATCTTTGTGCTTGAGACTTTAAATATCTGCTTCGGGTGAATAAATCTGTTAAATCAGGCAACCACCTTTTTTTCCTCATGGAATTCATCCTTATCTTTTAAGTAAATACTAAATCCAATGTCAGGAGAAGTTTTCACACAGCTGAAATTTTAAAACAAACCAAAACAGCAGAAGACATGGCAATATCTTTGTGCTCGAGACTTTATCTATTAGCCATGAAATGACCTCACACCTCTGTTTCTTGCATTTGTAACCTTGGTAAATAGGTATGAAATGATCACAAAATCTCAACTAGAGGTTGTGTAAACAGCAAAGGCTCTACACAGAGGCCACAGTATGTTTTTGGAGAAGTTTCAGTAGGTGCTGTAGGAGTGATGCTGCTTTGAAGTGGTGTATGGAGCCATGTCTTTCTGCTAAAGCTGGGAAGTTTTGCAGTGGAAATCTCACACTGGGAATTTCCATCCCTTTACTCACCTTCCCTGCCCTTCTAGGGACCTGCTCCCCATCTATTACAGAGATGGAGGGAGGAGCACTACTCCAGGCACAAGGAAACCACAGGTCTATGTGGTGATGGCTCCATGGTAGTCACTGTTTCGTTATCTATGTTTTTCTTAACACTCCCTAACATCTGATTTGCTTTTTATGAGTGCTGCTGGGCACAGGACTGACTTCTTTACACAACTGTTAGAGCCACAAGATCTTGGTTGCAAGTGACAGCACCCTGATCCTTAGCATTTTACATTTAATTTCCCATTAATTTTCTCCTGTGTGCTTTACCTTTATGTTTATGTGTGTGGAATTTCACCTGGTATTTGATCATCTCTTCACTCAGTCTTGCAAAACCCTCCACAATTCTCCATAGCCAGGTGTCACCTTCCTACCCTGAATAATCTAACAACACCCACAGTGTTGTCTCACTATTAAGCTCTTTTCCAGATCCCATATAAATATTTTGATCGAGTGTTTTATTACAGACTTTCTGGAACTCTGCTGATTACCATCCACCATGAAAATAGACCCTGTTTTCTACTCTCTTTTTCCCATCTTTTAAGCAATTATTTATGCATGCAAGGATTTTCTATCCCATGACTTTTCAGTTTCTCTAAAAGTGGTTGTTGTGGTCTGGCTGAAAGGCTTTTAAGAATTCAGTAGACTGAATCAATGGAATATCCCTATGTATTGACTGACTCCTTCAGAGAAGTAAGATTTAGTAAGATTTTAAGAGAATTTTAATGCTAGACCTCCCTTTACAAACTTGGCTTTTCCACAGCACAGCGTATTTATCTATATTTATTAGCTGTATTCCTCATTATTATTTCTACTGCTTTATCCAAACATAGATATCAGCATCGCTGGCCTGTAGTTCCCCCAAAATTCCCTTGAACCAATGTCTTTTTTGGTTAACACAATAAAAAATTGGTTTTAGTTTGCCAACTACCAGTCTTCAGTTACTGCATTAGTTTTAAGTGCGAGTTTACACATCACAGTTCAGTTATTTCATCCTTGGAATCCTCTACAGCTCTTGGGTAAATCCATATGGTCCTGATGACTTGGCATTGTCCATGGTGCATATGGAGCCCATCACCTCTTCCACCAGCACTTCACTTAGAGACAGGTCCTCTGATGAGTCCTTCATAAATTCACATCCCATTGTGGGAACCTCCTCGGGCTTTTCCACACCTCCTTTTTTCAGATGCAGTCTTACATTCCTGATCTTAAACAATAATCCACGGCACTTATGCAACACTTCTAGCAACAAAGGGTCCTAAATTTTGTTTAAAAATCCACAAAATGGAATTTATTATTCCATTGGGAACGAAAAGCAAGTAGGTGTGTGAAATTCATTTCTAAAGTCATCGACCTACCAGGAGAGCTGCTGCTACGTTGAATCTAGACAGGAAAAAATTGGGGTCTCTACAGTGATTTTATCTTGTGTCCTGTGTGCAGGCTGTGGGATCAGTCAGCCTAGTACACAAGGTTTTCAAAGCTGACAAAATCCTCGTGATTTAAAGGCTAGTTTAAGTTTTACTTACATACTTTTATTTGCTCAAGTTACACCCCTCCATGGATCAGGACTGTGGCAACAACTGAGCTGATACTGTTCCATTAAAATGTCAAGAAAAAACCTCCCCCATAGGGGAAAAAAAAAAGAGAAAGAAAAAAAAAAAGAAAGAAAAAAGAAGAGGTTGCAGCTTTCCCAAAGAAGTGTAGGAATGATCTGGTTTGGAGTAGGAAAGAAGGCAGCAAGTGTCAGACAACCCATACTCCTAGAGAAGTCTCTGAATTGCTCCTAAGTCAACGTGCAAAGAGCATGAAGCCCAAAAAAAGATCTAACAGAGTCTCTAAGAACAAAGCTCTTGAAATATTCTTCATTGTGAAAATACATTAAATCATAGAAAGGGATAGATGCTAAGGAAAAACCCAAATTTGTACTAAACAGCTCCCTGTGCTCACTTAGGGAGGTGAGTGTGAGCAGATTATTTTATTTTGAGGACTATTTTCTACTGAGAGATCAATGAGTATTTGTGTACATGCTGTAAGTCTTGTGCACAAAGAAATGGTGAAAATTAGATGATGTGACTCCCTGAGATTTACTCAGAGCTAAAATCACCTATCTTGGTAGGACAAAACCTTCCCTGCGTTGCCAGCACCAAACGCCACAAATCAAATCGCTTTGATTTAAAAAAATAGATCAATAATAAGTGCCCTGATAAAAAGAACACATTTTACTTTGTGGCAAATCACTCCTCTGCAAATGTAATACCAAAAATTTTCAAATTCACCAAAGAGCTGAAGGGAAATGGTCTGTTGGCTGCTGGACTGCTTTCAATGAGGCGTCGAGCCTGCATTAAAATATTACCTACAAGCAAAAAATGTGCTGTGATCACACAGATCCTTGGCTCCCCATCACCATTTGCCCTGATAATGCTTCCAATAACTCTGTGAGATACCTCTCTGGCCAGAAAGCCATGAAAAATGAGACTGATTGTGGCCTTGCAGAGGACTGGTGAGCTTGTGCACGGTACAGTAACGCATCACTCAGAGAAGTTGGGCTGGAAAATTGTGAAACACAATATTTCAACACTTTTCTTCTCCTGCCAAGGGAGCTTCCTAAGACAGCTTATTCTGAACATATGGAAAAGCTGAGGAATGTCCTCCCAGAGATAACCAGTTGAAAGATCTTCAGAGCTTCCCAGCTCTTAGACCTTGTGTGTTAGGTGGGTGTCTCCCACTTACACTTTCTTGTGTTTGGGGGAATGGAGAGATATTTGAGTGACTGAATGTTTCTTCCACATGTCCTACAGAACAGGCTTGATGTTTTTATGACAGGCTTAAAACTGGAACAGTCTGATTTTGGACGTGCTAAATTTATGGCATAAAACTAAAGGGTGAGGGACAGCAGTCGATGGCAAATCACTTTTGATAAGCATAACTCTTATCACAGCAGAGGAGGAAAAAATGGAAAAGAATTTAATTCACAGCTGTTCTTCAGCTCTGAGGTGCCTGACTTTACACTCCAGCTTCACAAAATTGCTCTGTCTTGATTTAGACTTGATTCTTTTGAAGCAGTGCTGATTTTTTCAGGAAACTGCAGGCCTGGATAAAGGGGGAACACTTGACAAAGGGCTGGATACAGGTTATTGTTATGATAAATACTTGGTATTGAGACATGCAGAAGTCTATGTGTACATGCTCTGAGAGCTGTGCATAAGGAAATGGTGCAATGTTCTGTTTTCACTGACTGCTCTTAGTTTCTTGAAACTTATACAATTTATTGTGCCCATCCCCACTTCAAATGAGCAATGGCAAGAGATTTTTTCCTCTGTTAGCAGGCTAGGAGAGACTGCAGAAGCCTGTTGAATGTGTGCTTTTAGCCTGAATTTAAGGTTCAAACTAATTATAGTGATATAAATCAAGAAATTTTTCAATCCATTTAGTCCATTTTACCCTCAAGCACGGGTAGAGCATCCTACAGTTATGTGGGGAGTGTAAAAACCAACCTGCAAAGATGAATAAAGGCAGATTTTCCCCCTGAAGGTCAAGGACACTTTAACCTGCCTGCAAGCAGTGCCCAAATGATGCAGCATAAAACTTGGCTGTGTGAGCTGGTGGCAGAAATGTGCTCAGCACCAGGGTGCTCAGCAAAGTCCCGTGCCCCAAGTCCCAGGCAGTGCCTTGTCCTAAGCCATAGTATTTCAGGGCTGGGTTTTTTTTTGTTCACAAAGAGCTACAGACCCCTATAGTGCTGTATAAATAAGAAGGATTTTAACTTGCCAAGGAGAAATCAAGTGTTTTAATTTAGCACTCTAACTTCAGATAAGAAAATAAACACGAGCTGCTGGGGAGTTCAGTAAATTTACTCGTGAAGGGGTGGGGGGGAGGAGGGGCACCAGCACACAAAAAACTCCCATTCAGGTTGGAAAGCACATAAAAAGTTGCACTGTATATAAAAATAATCTAGGAGACAATACTGAGAAAAATCAGGTATCCCTCTACAAACCAGGAATAAATCCTGACACACAAAATTCTGTTCCTAATGGAGAGAGTTTATAGACTCCAGCTGTCAAAATCCAATCACAGTGATTCCAGCTAAGGCAGAAAACTTCCCTGCCTTTCACTCCATCTTCAGGCTCCCCTAGAAATTGTTTACATTGAGCCTGGTGCTGAGGAGAGACCTGGCTGGTGATGCTGGGGCAGTGCTGGGGTTTTAGGAGGAGCTGTGGATTTATGTGCTCTGACAGGGACTGTAGTGTAAGATCTCTGGCCAGGTCACAGCACAGAATCATAGTTTTGGCTGGAAGGGACCCTCAAAGGTCATCTAGTCCAACCCCCCAATCAGGGATGTCTTTGACTACAGCAGGTTGCTCAGAGCTTTTGAATTTCTGTGAGCTTTAATAAGTCCAGAGCTTATTAAAGCTGAATCAGAGCTGGTGTGCTCTGGAGTTGGGATATTTAGCCATGGAAGAGGCAAGATCCAGCATGACCCTGGGGGAAAGGAGGTCTGAGGAGACTCAATTTGCTACAGGGGTGGCCCAGATCTTGGCTGTTCCTTAGCTGGGTTGTCTTCCTTGTCCTTCCTCCCTGCTTCCTAACTCTCCAGTCACCCCATCACTATTGGGATACCTGCTGCCCAGAAAACACCAAAACCTTTCCATCCACCTTGCACAATATATATATTTTTTTGATAAAATAATATTTTTATCTAAAAATGTATTATTTTTTAGATAAAAAGGGCAGGTGTAACTGTCACATTCCCTCCAAGCCACTTCTCCCAATAAGGGCAACTGTAGTAAATGGAAGTTTCACATGATGAACATCTTGCAGAATAGAGCTGAGCTTTTTTATTTTAGTTTTATATGGAAAATTTATAATCTCATGGAAAAAGTTAAATAATTAAAGAAACATACTCTGAACACTTTCTAGCATGGACCTGCAGTAACCATTAAAGATCTTACCTAAATGAAAACAAGCCCAATTATTTAGGGAAGATGAGAAAACTTGACATTTTCTCTGTAAGAACTTGAACCCCACATTTGACAAAGACCACGTATTCTAAGGTCCTTAAATTGTTTTTGGAAGATCTTTTCCCTCCCAAGAGTCTCTACAGTTCCTGGCCTCAGAATCAAGTGCTATTTTAAGAAACAACTATGAGGCAACTGTAGAACTGCTGTTGTTCCCTGGTTCAGTACAAACACTGTTTATTGAGGTCTCAAAATACATGATGAATTTATTTTCCCATGGGCTTCTTAGATGGTACCATAACGATTATTATATTTTTTAATTATATTTATCTCTAGATGATGATGTCTTAAGACCAAGATACCCTCCCACCACTACTGCTGCTGCACGAATCCTCTGGGTGCTCACAGAGGAGGTGATGACCTGGTTATGGGAGAAACACTAAGGCAACATAAAGGAGACAGGCAGGTGCCCAAAATATGTTGCAGTTTTTGTGTTGTCTGTATGTTTTGTCATAGTTTCTCCCACTGCAGATCAATCCCTACCTTTACTGGCCATCAGAAACATTACTCAGAGAATCATTTAGGTTGGAAAAGACCTTTAAGATCATCAAGTCCAACCATTAACCCAACTCTACCAAGCCCACTGCTAAACCCTGTCCCTCAGCACCACATCTATGTGACTTTTAAACACAACCAGGGATAATGATTCAACCCCTTCCCTGGGCAGCCTGTTCCAGTGCTTGGTAACACTTTCAGGGAAGAAATCTTTTCCAAAATCTACCCTAAACCTCCTGTGGTGCAACTTGATGCCATTTCCTCTTGTCCTATCACTTGTTACTTGGAAGAAGAGCCTGGCACCCACCTCTCTACAGCCTCCTTTCAGGGAGTTGGTGAGAGTGATAAGGTCTCCTCTGAGCCTCCTTTTCTTCATCCTGAGCAGCCCCCAGGAGGTTAGAGCAGTTTCCTCTGCCTCAGGAATGCTGGTCTGAGAGCGTTCCCTCCTGTCAGTCTCACTCCCAGCACCCTTTCCATGAGAAAAAGACAATTTTGCTTTGCTGAGCTCAAATCCAAAAAGTCTGGCACCGTGTGGAAACAGAAAATTTTCAGAAGGACAAAGGAATCTTTATTTTGCATTTCTATTTCTAAGCATTGCATTTGGGCTGTGGAATTATTTAGAAGAGCAAGACCTGATCTGGGCAAGTATCAGGGTGCCTAGCTACTTGACAAACAACAGGAACCTCAACGTTGTCACAGCAGTAACACCAGGGATAACTCTCTAAATCACCAGCTGACTCTTCTGTGAAAATCCCTGTCTCATGGGTACACAACAAGCTGGACAACAAGCTGCACATGAAAAAAAAAAGCATGCTGGCTATTTGAAAGAAATTCATCTCTTCTGGTTTACTGTTTTGAGGATGTTTCATCCCTCCTTCTTGTGTGTAGATGATTCCTCTGTGAATGTGTTTCCAAATTAGACTTCCTTAACTGAAAATGGAATTCTTTCCCCACTTCCACTCTGCAGATTCTTTTCTTTTTCTGAATCCCTTTGGCTGTTCCATCGCGATCTGAAACAGCATCTCCCAACTGCCTCACTGACACTGGATTTATTATATAATCTCATCTCCCCTTCCAAAAAAATTCAAGATCAATCTCAAAAAACAGTCCTCTGGACTTGGCAGACGCTCGTGTGGGAAAGTCTTTAAACAAAAACAAATTTGTTTATGTGCTGGGAGAAGGATCTCCAAAAGCAGAGACCGTGCTCCCGAGCCAACACTGCCCTCAGCAGCAGAGCTGGGGTGGCTCTCCCAGCACCAGCACCACTGCAGAGCTGTCCCAAAACCTCCTCTCGGGCAGTGGGGACCAGAGGGTGGCTCTTGCACGGGGGTCTGAGCACAAAACAGGCAGCCTGATTCTGACAGGCTACACAGCCACATTTTCTGGGTGCATAAAAAGCTTGTCCTTACTCAGGGTGCCAGCACAGGACTGATCCCCCAGGCACTGCCCTTGTTAAGGACTTTCAAAGCCTGTTTGTATATCTGCTACACTAAATTAGTCAGTCCTAGGAATATAAATTACAGATCTTTTCCCAAATATACATATTGTTACCTTGTTTTTGGAGAGAATATGAAACAAGCACACTTTTGCTCTAAGAGTGGAGTCTGCAAGTGCTGTCTTTCTCTACAAGGAAGGAGATGGCTTAATTAATGAATGAGTAAAGGTGATGCACGAGACTGCCCCAGAAGAAGAGCCCAGTGGCCCCTTGTGCAGTCAGTTTATCAGTGTACTGAATGCACCATCACTTGGGACCTACAGGAGACACCTCGAGGACACACCTCGGAGATGTCGCTCAGAATGCCCGTTTTGGGGGGGGCTGTGCCAGGGGAAGTAGCAGGATGGAGCCCACAGCCCAACATGCTGCCTTCTGCCACGAAGCACATTTGGTGTGTGCTCCAGGCAGACTAAAATGGAGCCTGTTTGCCTGCTAACTACCAGTGCTGACCATCCCTCGGGTGCCAAACCCTCCAGCCTCTGGGCACAGCGATGGGACCAGCGCGGCTGGGGCCATGGGCAGAGCCAAGGGTAGAAGGGTAGAAACAATTCCCTTCCTGTGGAGCAAGGGGAAACCCAGCAGAGGGCTGAGGAGGGCGTGAGTCACCGTGTACCTTCAGCAAGGCTTGGGGGACAGGGTGGCCTCTGGTTCCGGGGCTGGGGCAAAGTCACCGCTTCGCCTGCCCTTATCGTTACTCACAGCCCCAGCTCTGCAAAGGCCAGCAGAAAACACCCTTCCAAATGCCTCAACCTGAAATGGAAAATAAACACTGGAAAAATAGCTGCTACTTACTTTCTCTAAATATACCCTGAGGTCAGATCTGCTCCCGACTGAAGTCGGGTCCAGTTTTGCAATCAGCGGCAGGGGAAGCAAGATCCAGCCTTTCATTGGGAAAAATGTTAATAATCAAACTGTAATTTTAATTTGTCACCAAGACAGGAGTGTGATAAGACGTTTTGGTTGCTGCTATAAGTAGCTCTAAGGATTTTCAGGGGCTGTTGTAAGTGCAAAAGACTTTGTGACGTGCCGGCGTGGTGCGGAAGGGACTCTGTGACCATGGGGAGGTGAAGAAATCGCCCTGGTCCCCCTCTGAGCACCAAGGAGAGGCACAGCTGGGCCAAAGAAGCTGTAAGAGGAGTGGGAATAAAAAGACAGGAAGGCTGGAAGATATGGATCAGTGATTTTATCAATATTTTCAGTGACTCATCTCTGGCTTTTCCCCCCTCTGAGTTTTTCATGACATACTCACTTCCTCCATTGCCATATGGAGATGGAGAAAGGGACTGCTGCATTTCCAGGCTCCCAACCAAGAGGGGCTTGGGGCAAACTCTGGGCATCCAGAGCTGGAGGTAGAGTCCCTCCCAAGAACACAGCTTAGACACAGCTTGTGGATCTTTTAACAGTTGCATATAGTGAAGGTAACGGCCTGTCAGCTTTGTGGCTGACTCCAGAGAGAGTCAACTGAAGTTTAATCAGACTTATTAGCTCTAATTCAGCCCTGGCTTTGCCAGCTAGAACCTACAGTTTGCACAATCCCTTAGGTATTTCTGCACTCTGCTCCAAGAGGGTGTATTAGCTAATGTGCAACCCAAGGTATGTTTGCAACACTGCAACTACAAGGATAAATGTTGCTGGAGCCAGGGCACACTGGGGTGTTGCCACACAGAGTTCACTGGAGCTCTGGACTCAATCCTGGAGCCCTGTGCTTGAGCACAGGAGTACAGCTGGACTCCCCTGCACGGTGCCAGCAAAGTGGCAGGGCCTCTGCAGCACAGTTAATCCACAACCTGGATAAACTGCTGGTGGGTAATTGAGAATTCACCATACACCTACCTAGCACCTCTCTTTTATGGAAGGATAAACACTTCTTCATGAAAGTACCTGTAAACATGAGCTCTACCATGACAAACGGCCACATTTTATATACATTTCTTCAGGGGGTTTGTTTGGTTGGCTTTCTTTTTTTTTCCTTATTTAATGACAAGATGAATCATGTCTTTTACTGCACTCTACAGTACAAACTCCAAACGCTGCAGGAGCAGAAGCATTTGACCAGAAGAGCTGAGTTTGCAGTGCAGGGCTGGTCACACCCAGACGAGTAAGCAGAGGGATAGAAATCACAGTTCTTCAAAATCTAATCGAGGGAAAGCAACTCCAGTCAACTGCAAGCTTAATATCCTGCCCTCGGGCACTGTCCTCCTGACTTCACAGGCTATTTAGCTGTCAGGTACTCCTGCTGGGACCTGGATGGCACACTGTGACTGTCCACTGAGAAACAGCACACTGGAGATAAAAATATAACATTAGCAGCCTCAGAGTCTCTCCTCCTTTGTCCATCTTTGAGCTAAACACAGTGATGGAATTGTCCCAGTGCATCAGCTCTGGAAAATAAAGTGCACAAAGAGTTTGAAACCTTCAGTGCTCATCCATGGAGCCAACGGAGTCCAAGCCTGCAGCTTTCTGTGGTCCAGCACTTCCAGAATCAGTTCTTGACTGATCAGGTGAGGGGATTAAGCCCTGCATGGCTGAGCGACCAAATATCTCCCAAGACAAGGCACTAGGTCACAGCAGCACAGTCTTAGGACCTCTTGACCTCTCTCTTGCAGCTGTGGGCCTCCAGTAACTTCTGTCAGGACCAGGAATTTCCAGCTGCAATGATGATATTGCAGGGGTGACTTCTTTGATGAGCATTTTATGACATCCTTTGTAGGCAGTAACAACCTGACTGAGGACTGTTTGCCCATAACTCAAGCACACACCCCTTATGGCTGAATAAAAGACACTATGGATCTTGGCTGATGGGCTGGACTGGGAACAAAGCACCAGTTGCAGCAGCATGTCATAAAAACAAAGTTAAAGTAAATTTTCAATAAAGTTGTGAAGACATCCGTGGTTGTAGCCCTTCAGGGAGGTGGTGGAGGCCCCATCCCTGGGGGTCTTTAAGGCCAGGCTGGAGGAGGCTCTGGGCAGCCTGATCTAGTGGGAGGTGTCCCTGCTCATGGCAGAGGGGTTGGAACTGGGGGATCCTTGTGGTCCCTTCCAACCCTGACAGATTCTGATCTGTTTTAGCAGAGGGCTTAGTAGTGTTGGCTTGATGGTTGGACTTGATGATCTTAAAGGTCACTTCCTAAAGGATTCTATGATTCTATATAGCTGTGAAAGGGAGCTAAAAATGGGAAAGAGGAGAGCAAGAGATGGTCTTATGCAGTCAGGAGTACAGAAGTGGTTATCCTCAGTCTCTGCAGTTGTCTGCCTTTTATTTTTCCTGTAAAGATTTGCTCCTACCCCCATTGCTCCTTGCACTAAGGGCCAGGTAAGAGGAGAAGCCACACGACAACTCTCCTAGAGCACAAACCATTCTGAAGAGCTCAGAAACAGATCCGCAGGGGTGGCAGCCGAGGGCATGTCACCACCTGCTTGGACCAAGATGATGGTTTGAATTCCTTCTGCTCACTCTCACCACCCTTCCTAGCCCCACAGAAGAAATAAAATCCAATCAATGCCCCTGTTGTTCCCGGGCTGCACGGAGGGCGGGCAGCAAGCTTGGCTGTGGGGGTATGGTTGCCAGCCAGGCTCCCTGCTCCAGCAGGTGCCAGGCACCCTGAGCTACTCCCACCACGCCCTGCAGGGTCGGGCAGTGAGCAGGCTGATGAATTCTCCTCATTTCATCCAGGAGGGAACTGCCTCCCCCTCTTCCCGAGGAGCAGCCCAGGGATAATAAAGGTTTATAGTCAACCAGCACGAGACCTCGAACTCATTCCTTCCAGATTCATTCACAAGAGGGGTGGGGATGGATGCCAGGCTGCTCAGCAATGTTTAACCCAACAAATACTAAAATCTCCAGAGCAATGGCCCTTTATCACCCCTGCTTTCTTTAGATACAGAATCAAAGAGCTAGCAAGCACGTCCTGTCCGCTTAGGGCTGCCAGAACTAAAACTTGATGCTAGTAAAATCCATGCTAGGAAATAAATGCTATCTATTTAACCTTAATAACCATCTATGTCATTATTTATTACCCTGGCCACCTAATGAACTTGGAGGCTAAGGGACAGGCCTATCATAACAAAGTCCAGGTACCACTCTGGGATATATAAAGAGAACTGTGGCCAAAAAGACATAGGACCTGCTTGCCCAGAGGAGCATGTTTGGGGTATTACCCTTAAAGAAAACTGTGGAACATTTCCAAAGAGTGCAGGAACAAGAATGGTCAGACATCCTGAAGGTGTGGATCAGCAGAGGACAGCTGTGTGAACTGAGGGGGGAAAAAAGATCAGGCAGGAGCAAAAAAAAAGGGCAACAGTCTTCAAATACACACATAAAAAAGAAGCTGTTCAGATGAAGAGAGTATTGCATTATTATATACTAGTAATAAGCTTGAACTGCCACCAAGAATATCCAAAGCTGACATGAGGTAGGACAGTGAGAGTAGGCTGCTGAGAGAGGCTGTAAGGTCTCAGTCATGAGGGATCTCTCAAGTTAGACATCTGTCAGCAAACATCACAGCTCTGCAAATGAGAAACATCAGCCAGGTTTTCAGGTGACAACCTTCATTTTCAATCAAAATAAGAGAGCACAGAGTAGAGCTACTGCAAAGTCCCCGGGGAGGGATGGGGATGATGGAGGGACACGGATGGGATGGACAACAGAGAGCAGCAAAGTAGCAATGAGCAGCAGATTCTCTCACCTTACCAGGGAAAGCAAGGCAGCCTTTACCCAAAAGAGCTGATTTTGGATGAGCTGTATGCCATATAGCACTACACCATGAGAATTGTCCCACCCTCCAGGGTGAGGAGTCACCTTCTGACATGTTAAGGAGTGTGTTGTTTAAATACATCAAACTCAAGCACATATATCTTGCAGATCTGAACCATTAAGGCACCAGAAGAGCCATTATTGCCTGTCACTGGCTATGGGTAAAAGGGAGGATTATCTTTCTTCAAATGAAACAGCATCTGAGCAAGACCAAGGACTCCCCATTGCACAGGACCACATCCTGTGTCCTCCAAAGGGGACTCGCATCCTTCACTGTCACTGCAAACAGCCAAACAAACCCTTGTGCTCCTGGAACCTGTGGTGTGATCCCCTCCTTCAGCTGGGAGGCTGCAGATCCCAGGCAGCAGCACAACAGGTTGCAGAGAAGTGAAACTCCTGCATCCACCTCAGATCTGGGTGGAAAAGGACCACCCAAAACTGAAACAAAATGTTTCATGTTTTCAGAGTTTCCTAATTTACACTTACAGAAATATTAGAGAGGAGAAGAGGCACAGCTCCCTCTATGTAGGCATTCTCCAGGATTTTGTAAGCTGGAAAGTCCCACACTAGGCAAGCAGGGATTCAAACAACCCACACTAAAGGAAATTGGGGGGTGGGAGGGGAACGTGGATTGTCTTGTACTGTTTTCTAAGTTTTAACTGGAAAACTGATTCACAGCTTGTGGAAAAACAAAAAAAAATCAGGGGAATGGTTGACATTTTTGTTTTTGCAGCCCAGAAATAACTTGTCTCAGTGTTTTCCCCTTCCTGATATTGACTTTCTTTTCTCCTAAAACAGTTCTGTGTCACTCATCCCAAAAACAATCCTGAATCATCATCAGCATCATGGTTTGGGCTAGCACATGGCAAGGCCTCAGCACGTTGTCCATCTCAAAGTCATTACTGAGGTACAGTGATTAATGATACACATCAGGCATACCTGAAGAACACTGATTTAATTTTACTAATCATTGTGAAGTGCTGAAATCTGGGCTTCTGACAGGGAATACAAAGAAGACCCTGAAGATGTGTCAAGAGACAGTCACCTATCCCAAAACTGCCAAGGGTCAAGGGAACTGGACTGGAATAGGAGAGAGAATTATACTCCAAAAGGCACCAGGTTCCTTCAGGTCTTGAACCTGTTTCTGCCAACTCCTAGGAGAGGGTCCAAGAGAAGATGTGCTGGACCCTGGACAGAGGAGTTATTGAAGGGGGCATGTGTCTGTAAAATGCTTCAGGCTTTCTGAATCAAGACTTTTTTTCAATGGGAGAGGATGTCATTAGAAAATGAGCTTTGCTCCAGTGGGAATCTCTTCACCACAAAAAGGCAAGGAAAGAAATTGTCTGGGAATTCATGAACTGGGAGAGTATCACTCAATACCTATCGGGAAACTTTCAAAACAACTCCTCTAAGACAAGCTGGGCTTGCATCAGGCTCTCCAGTGTGCTCCTGAAGGGTCACGTGGAAAGGGGTCAGGCAGGAATGACAAATCTGCTGACAGATTTGGAGATCTTTGTACCAGGAGCAGTACGAGGTGGTATTAGGCCTCTGAAATGACAAATGTGCTGAGTGCCACGCAGGCTGGCAAGGTGACAGACTGGCTCAGGTACTCTCTCATTGCTGTGCTTTCAGTGGGTTTTAAACTTCATACTGCATTTTAAAACTGTAGTTTCCAACTCATAAAAAGGAGAAAAAGTTCATTCCTCTGGGAACTGGCAGCTGTGGGAGGAAGAAGGAGGAAGCATTGCCCACGCCACCTTGCATTGCTTCATACCTGGCTCTGGGAAGATCCTGGCTCATTCCAAAGGGAAGAGTCAGAGGGTGCAGGGGTACTGAGGGGAGCTACCCAGGCTGAGCCTGGGACACCATAAATCCACATCCCATAAATTTAAAGGATTTTTTTTTTTAAAAGGA
>NW_008625314.1:14735-38418 GCF_000691845.1 Merops nubicus | reverse complement strand
CTGCTGAACTTTTCTGTTTTGCTGTTCTTGTAACACATGGAGCAGAACTGACAGGAGAGTTTCCTTCAGCTCATATCTCAGCAGTAAGGAGGGGTATGAGCTTTTTTTTGCCTTTTTTTTTTCAACAACCTTTACTAAAAATAACTCCTTTAAGACTGTGAAAGGAGATTTCCAGCCATGTAAGTTCAGATGTGCCTGTGTTCATTCAGAAGGTTGATCTGGATTTAATATGCACAGCCCTGTCAATACCGTGTTAAGCCCTCTGGCACCAGAGGGCCCAGGCAGTCTCTCTGTATTGTATCCCAAGTCCAAGCATCAAGAGGGATGTAATCCATCACATCAGCTCTTGAACCAAAACTGCTGCAATTATATGCTCTCAAAACGGGCCCATTAACCTATCAAAAAGCATTTGAGAAAGGGTGCAATGTTGTCAGTTATTGTTCACAGGGGAGGAGTGAAGACAATTCTTATCTTGCAAATAGATTCATGCAAAGCCAATTGCAGTTTGTGTTGATCTAATTGATTTAGTCTGTTTTCTTTTCTATGAAAATTCCAGGGTAGGGTGTACACAACACAAAGGGCAGTGCCATTTCCCAGCTGTGGATGAGGAGAGCCTGTGCCTGGCCCACCACAGGAGAGCAGGACAGAGCAGAGAGTGTTCCCAGGGAGGGCAAAGAAACATCAAAGGAGGTGGAGAAGGTGGCAAAGGCAGTAGTGGCCATTATAAACAGCAACAGATCTGCTGCTGGTGGTATTTGCACCTCATTTAGGTGCTCCTATGCATCAACAGCTAGACAGAGCTGCACGTTTTGGTTCCACCAAGTGAGGCTGGTGAGTCCAAGAGCCTCCAACAACCCAGTCATTTTCTTTGCAAACACTATGACTCCCTGACACTCAAAACAGTTCTCCATTAGGAAATAACTGCTCCAAGTAAGAATAGCAGTCTGCTAAGCTTCACTGAAACAAAGACAAAGGGCCCCAAGCCAGGTAAGCCTGGCTAGGAGAAGCTCCAGCCCATGGGAGAGCTCTGCCCCAGTGCCAGCACCACCCTGAGCTGCACCAGGCTCTCGTCAGCTCTGTGTCCCACAGCAAAAATTTCTGCTCTAGGTGATTTTGGACTCCCCAGAGGAGCATCTTGGAGCTGGAGCTGACACATCCAAGTCTCTTGGCTTTCACTCCGTTGGCACACCACGGTGCACAACCTCTTCCCAGGGGACAACCAAGCCTCTGCCACGGCCAGCTACCAGAAAAGAGTGCAGGGACAGCCTACACTCTCAAAAATGAGCCCCTGTCCCTTCCTGTGACTGCTCCCAGACAAAATCTAGTGGCTCTTTGTTGTCTTTTTTGTTTGCCAAAAGTACTCATCACTAGATCCATTCTGTTCTGATGATTTACCCCCTTCAGAGAGGATGCCACTCCAAAAATTCATAGAAAGTTTCCTCTTCTAATATTTGCAACCCTGCAAGCCTTCTCTCCATCCCTCTACCACCACCTCCTTCCTTGCCCATGGAGGACTGCATTGTACTCTCCTCTGCTCGTTTTTCCTCCTAGCACAAGAAAAAGAAATCCTTTCCCTAAGACATTTCCATTTGCCGTGGAAAAGGGCTAGAAATACCCACCTTGGGAAAACAAAAGCTGGGAATCCCTTCAGATTCATCCTTCCCTCAGCTGAGCAGGGCCAGTGGCTGCAGACTCCACGGAGCCTGAAGGCCAGCTCTGGACAAAAGGGCAGAGGCAGTTCCTGTATGCACTCCACAACAGCATGACACATCCCAGGGCTTTCGGACAAAGGGACAGATTTTTTAATGTGAAATTCTTCCTCAGCTGTAGATTTCTTTGTCCTCTGCCCATGGGAACAACGATATCAGGCCAAGAATGAAAGCCTACTTGAAATTTCTCCATGCAAGTAGGTTCACTGCTGGTGTTTCCTCATGACTAGAGAAGCTGAGGGGTCGAGGCAATCCTAAAAACCTCATGGGAGTGAGGAAGGGTACCTGAAATCCAAACTAAATCACACACTGTGCTGAGATTCCCAAAATGGGGGGTGGAGGTTGAAGGTAAATACACTTCAGTAGCTTCTCCCTGTCCTATAAATGGAATTGATAAGATTTAAGCTAACATTTCATCTTGCCATCACTACTAGATGTGTGGGAGCAGCCAGTTTACACTTTGAGTGCAGCCTGTCAGATTAAATCTCTATCCCTGCTACCAAGTAACAAGGGTACTATTGATTTTTTGTTATTTTCAAGTATTTGTTTTCTTCTGTGGAGCACGTTCTATTTATTTTGGCACAGGCAACAGAGAAACCAAGGCAAGAGACTCAACCTCTTTTCAGAAAGGTTTAAGACCTGACAGTCACCAGAGCTTCATCCCACTGTGGTCTGTAACAGAACATTGTCCTGCTTATTACTTCATCCACTGTTCATCCTCTTAATTTCATACCTAACTCTGCCGTGCAGAGTGCACACAGGAGTGGTGTGCAGGGTCTGCAGCAGCAGTTTCCTTCCAGAAAGACTTGCAAAGTCCCTGAATTGGGGGTTTTTGTGATGCTGTGGCTCAGGCATCCTGCAGCCCAGGGGTCACCCTGCTGTGCAGGGCGAGTGCACCCACACTCCAGTGCAGGAGCAGCTCATAAAAGGATTTAACCTCAGCAGGAGTTTCCCTGTTCCTGTTCCCAGGGGGATTTTAAAAGAAAACCATCTCAAATCTTGATGTTTTCTGATAAACCCCACGATTTGACAAAGAAACACTCTCCCAGCAGCAAGTAGAGCAGGTGCTGGGGTTGCTGTGCAGCTGGAGCAGCAGCAGGCTGTGCCCATGCCAGGCTGCTGGTGCCCTGTGTCCTGCTGCATCGAACCATTTCGTGGCAATATTCACACATGCCTGGGCTATATCCAGGGTGAACTGTCAGCTGAGAACACTGCACACAAACCTCCCCCTCTCTCTGGATTTGAAGGCTTCCCTGCGTGCCTGCAGTGATGTGCTCCTATAGTGGCACCTAGTGGGGAGTGCTCGGGAGGTGGGGGAAGGAAGATGGGCAGGTTGCACAAGCACACCCTCACCCCACGGAATACCTGGGACACTTTCTGCTTCTCGGTTCTTTGAAAGCCCTTCTGGATGAGCACATTTTTACCAGGCTTCGTGCTCACAGCCTTCCCCCCTCTGCCTGCCAGGAGCTCCTCCTGAAGTTCAGCTCTTGCTCTCTGCTCCCTGCTTGTGCACCCATCCTCCAGGACCTCACCCTCCTCCCTAGGAGCTGGGATCCCTACCTGGGATCCCCTCCTCCTGCGTTTTCCTGCTGGAACCCCTCTAGCAACCCATCCTCATTTCCTCCTCAGGGTCTCCCTGCCTTGACCTGGCCCTGGCAGGTCTCTCAGGAAAGCTGGCAACCACTGACGTGGCTTCCTGCCCTGCAGCTCGTGCTCCAGCTCTGGCCTCAGAGGAAAGGGCTGCCTCTTACCCAGCAAAGGACTTCCTCCACCAATTCCCATCGCCCTCAGGAATCTCATGTCCCACCATTGTCCCGTTTTAGCTGAAACAGCAAAAGACTCAACCTACCACTTCTCCCAAGGTCCGCCCTGTGTCATTGCAGCATCGGAGAGGAAACACTGAAAAGATGTCACGTTCTTGCCAAAACCCATTTATCTTCTTCATATCAGCTGTACAACAAGGATAACTCTCCTGGGAAGCCTCCAAGCTTGGTCTCAAATGCTGCACCCCAAGCTAGACCTCCTGGGCACCTCAGTGATGATACCTCTGTAATCTCCCCAGTTGGAGTTAGAGAAATTAGAGCTCCTCTTTGTCTCCCTTGCTGTAGTCCCCTGGTTTATATCTCAGCAGTTCAGGTATTTTCAAGCATTTAAGGCAGTATTTTCAAGCTCTGCAAGGAATTGGATGATGATCAGTTGAGGTGAATGGCCACTGCTAGAGAAGAGAGCTGCTCACTGGACAGTCCTGTTTCCCATGCATGGCATCAGACATTGCAGTTTTGCTTCTAAATCCAACACAAAGCCCCAGAAACACCTGTCTGAGCCCTTTTCTTGTCCCACCATGGCTTTCCTGGAACTTTTCTCAGTCCAACTACCAGTCTAGTGACAGGGTGTGGGCTTTCCTCTGGTTTACCCATTCGTTTGCCATTGTGGATGAAGTCTTTGCTTCCACCTTGAAGGAAACTTATTGTTCATGAGGTGGTTAATTCTCCCTCCACGCTGCATGGCCCATAACTGTGATTTATGACCCGTTTCTGGCCACCCCATGCTTCAGCTGACTTTGCTATCGATGTGAATGCTGAACCTGTTCAAGGCTAGCTGCACTTCTGCCATTCATTCAGCTTGGAAATTTATGAGGATGGTTTTACAGTCCTGAAAATTGCTACGAAAGACTGTCAGAACAAAAGTTTTGACAGGAAAGAACAGAAGAACAGAAGAGCCTCCTAATTTTATTGCCCTGCACTAGGGAATGGAGGCATTTGCCATTTATTCATTTTTATTTTAAGTCAAACTCCGCCCTGATTGAAGTCTCTGTGAGGCTTCAAGATTTTGCAATTTTATCACAAGCTTTGCTAATGTTTGGTGCTTTCCTCAAGGCTTCAGCTCTTGAAGTCTCTCAGTTTGGCTGAGAACTTCAGCTGAAGAAATAAGGAACTCTGTTCCTCCCAGCTGGGAGAAGCAGCCACAAAATCTGAACTGTAAAGCTGCTCCCATGCCAGATGGCAAAGAGAAGCCACATATTGTGTTGAAGTTTCAGGATGTTTTCACACCACTGATTTTGGCTTGTGATTCCTGGATGTCTGAGTGCTGTTGGGGGTGGTTTTCTGGAAGAAAGAGGAAGGGGACAAGGAGCCACTTGCAGCTCTCTGTCCCTCTGTTTGCAGTAGCCTCCAGCAGAAATCAGGCAGTGGCCAGTGAATTTGGAACTTGACCACTCAAGCTCTCACCCTCACCTCTGTTTCTGGGCAGGGCATCCTCTCTGGCAACTAGTTCTCTTTCCAAACTACTCATAGAGGTGACATGAGGGCCAGCAGTGCTTTTGTTAGAACAAAACCTTCTTCTAGAGCAGTGCAGAGTGGGACACAGCCTTGGCCCAAAGCTCTGGCTGTAATTTAATGCAAGATGTAACAAATTGGTGCTACACACAAAGGGAGGGAGCAGCAGAGATAAGAGGGTAACACTTTGGAGAGCTGTGTCTTGAGCTTCGTGGCTGTAAATCTTCAGGCTGGGGTTTTCCAACACCTTTGGGTAGCTGTACTTACAAAAGGATGGACTAAAAAGAAAGGGTATTGCCTTGCTTTCCCCTTAGCAGTCATATCCCCAACCTTCTGATTCATTTACTCACATCCACGAGGGCTTATTTTAACAAGGATTCATGCTATGTCCTTCACAAAGGAAAAGCCTGTTTAGTTTTTCTGCTGTGTTTTTGTTTCCAGATAGCATATAATCTTCTTAGTTGCTATAGAGAGAGGCCAATCAAACAAAAAGACTGATGGATTCGAGCTGAAATTAAAAAAAAAATGGCCTTTAGGGATACCAAACATAATTGTTCCTACAGTGTTCAGTTATGAAGTCTTTATTATGTACCAATTTAAGTTTATCCATACCAAATGTTCTTGAGTCAGCAAGACCAGCAAGGCAGCCTTGTTCCAGTAGGTCTTTTTTCCACCCTTAGAATGGATTTTTTCAAACTAAAGAATCATCAATAACCATGTCAGAGTTCTCTCAGTGGCTGAACATCCAAGCATGCCATGAAGCTGTGTCTCCAGAGAAACATTTCCACAGGCTTGAGGGAAACCATGAGCTGTTCAGGAGGAATTAGACCCAAAGTTCTGACCAGCTGCAGGTCCTAGAGGACAGCTAACAACACAAGAGCTCAGCCAGGAACATCAGCAGCAGAGCACCTCACCCAGTTATGAACAGATGGGGGACAGAGAGAGAGAATCAGGAGGGAAAGGGGAAGGGTGGGGATGTCAAAACTCCTCGTGCTGTCTCAACACTGGCTTTGGGAATACATGCTATGTACATATATTGCTTAAGATAGACCAATACTTGTGTCCAAAGCTCACTGAGTAAGTTAAAGGACATTTAAGGAAAAAAAAGGACCAACCTGCAGCCCTGAAGAGGCTTTATGGGGGGGCTGCAGCAGTCAGGGGTGGCCAACATCTCTTAGCCATGCTGCTGAGCTGTGCTGGTGACTGGGAAATGGGCAGCCCTGAACCATGAAGCCAAACCTGTCACATTCAACAGCCTTTTTAGGTGGAGAACGATGCTCGTGGCAGCCCCTTCATCCAAGTGCCTCCCTGATTGGTGTCCTGGGGGCCCCCAGGGTTCCCCTTGGAGAAGTGTCTGTGCCTGACCCTCTCCAGAGCTGATCCCCTCCCTCCAATGAGCACTGAGAAGATAATTAGGAGGCAACTTAGTCATCTTTTTTAAAGAAAGTCACTGAGTTAGGCACACAGCTAGCATCCAGACAAGTAGTTTGCTTTTCAAGAACTACTAGCACCACAAATATCCCCTCTATATGACCAGTATATACATATATATATATATATATACACACACTCTGTATATCCTGTTTCATTCCAGGGGAGCTGTAGGTTCCTCCTCATTTTTACAAATCAGATCCTTGGCTCCTTAAGAATATATTTTGGAAATTAACTTGGAGCTTTTTAGGTTTGTTCTGCTTTAATCTTGACCATAAATCCTATCACTTAGGAGTCAAAACCCCATCTGCTTCCCATTTGCACTTGATTTCGTGCACAAATGGGGTTCACACATGTAAGTCTTGTCACTGGTGTGCTCCCAGAGGCAGGGCATAAATTACCTGTGCACACAACAAGAGGTCGGCCAGCTTTACCTCATGCCACGTGAGTGCACATCAAAGGGCATATTGTGTTCCTGGAAGGAGAATGAGGAGTCTTGGCATGGGCCACCCCCTCCACGCAGAAATGCTGCTTTCCTTGGGCACAAAGAAAACCCTTAACAACACTTTTTCTTCTCTAAAAGTCTGCCAGAACGAATCAGTGGAAGGTTCAGGAGGAGTCAGGGTTTGGTTTAGCACTAACAGTGAACACAGGTTTCACAAAGCTCTTTGGAACTTGGTTGGGATCATGGAGCAGACAGTTGTGGGTCTTCCCTAGAAATGGCACCCACTTCCTAACGTGGCTGTGAGAAGCAGCTTTAAACACAGTGCTGAAACATTTCTACAGGGCCACTATAAACAGAGGTAACACATTCCAAACTGCTTGGAGGGAGATTGTCAAACCCAGTAGAAATTACAGGGTTGGCTCAGATGAGGCAACACAAAGTTAAACACAGAATGCTCCTGGAAAGCTGCAGAACAACACGGGGTGGTTGTGGCAGCAGCAGTGTTCTCACAAGGCTCCTTTAGTCCCTCTCCTGGGGGATTTTTCAGTGGAAGTGCTTTGGAAAAGTGGGCACCTCACTTTGCTCTGCACTGTAATTGGTACAAAAAGCAGGATCCTGGTGAGGAGCAAGGGAGGAGAGGCACTGCCTCTGAGTGGATCTTTCCCAGATAAATGCATCCAAAACACAGTAACACACAGTGACTATCACAGCTTGTAAATGAAGGGAGTAACTGGTGCCTAGTGAGGCACTGATGTATGGCCTGGAGGAGGAACAACTTCATCTGAACTACAAACAGTTCATTTTAAAAAAAAACATATACTTTGAAGAAAAAAAACCCCTATGTCCAGACCAGCTTCTGAATAAAGCACACTGCAAAGCAACCCTGCTACTCCATCAGCAGCACAAAAATGGAACTGGCCCCAAAGTCTGACATCCAAATGAATTCAAATACAGAGTCCTCAGAATTAAAATACAGAATCCTGCACAGGTATCTGAAACTGCTGCAGATGCAAGACCAGCAAGAAGCTCTCAGTTTCTGGATGTCTTTTCTGGAAGTCATTTTTTATCTATCTCCTTACTTCACAGATGTTCCTTTCTTCCCAAATCCTGGGGGGTTTATTTTCTTTTTTCCCCCCCCTTTTTCACAAGGGGAGCAGGCTGTCCCATCTGCAGTTTCCTGCTATATTTTATATTTGTTACTTCTAAAAGATAAGGCTAAGCTGGACCTCAAGTCTTACTCAAGACCTGGACAAAGTTTCGACTGCTTTCAAAAAGTAAAGTTTGGCTTAAGCTGCCTTCACATTAAGAGTCAGACTGGTGATTATTTAACCTTAACTCTCTTGTTTCTTCCTGGATGGACGAGGTTTTGTGAGAATACTCCAACAGGGTAATATCTATCTAGGTAACAGAGCCACAACTTCAATCTCAGTCTTACACTCAGAAATAAAGATCCGTGTATAATAAACAGAACTTGGTCTTCTGGAGTTCAGTTAAGAAAGACTTTTGACAAAGAATGCTTCAGTAAAGACATGCCTTAAGGGTGGTTTTTTCTCTGTTTCAGTTGAACTACCGATAGCAAATAGCAAATGATTGTTTCATTTATTTCACTGACACTGTCTCAGTGCTGGGAGCTCCATGGACCAACCTGATTCCTCAATCATTAGGAAAACGCAGTGCCTGGGAACCTGGAGGTGCTGCCTGGAGAAGTTCTGTCTGCCCTGAGGGGTTCAGACCAAGGTGGGGATTGGTTTGGCTCCCTGTCCTTGTGCACTCCACCAGGTGACTTGCACAACCACACTGCTTAGCTCCATTTGATGGCATCTTGCCTGAGATGTCCCCTGTGAGCAGCACAAGCGAGGGGTGTTGGAGGACTGAGGGGGATCCACAGCCTAATAACATGAAACAATCTCTCTTTTAGGAGTCTATTCCATATAAAACATCTTATTGCTGCAGTTCAGTTTTGCAAATCTTGACCTTAGAATTTGCAGGTAGGTTTTATTTTATCAACATCAACTGAAACACACCCAACACAAGAAAACCTGGAGGGAGAAGCCTTGTCCTCAGAGGCTCTGGAGATGCCTCATCCCATCTGCTTTGGCAGGACACAGATTGGAAATAGATTTATCAGGTTCCCCTTTTTTTATATGATTTCCATCATTAATAAAATCTCCTTACAGGATCAGGACTTTAGACATTCAAGCTGGTTTTTTTTCCAAAAGCAAAGGTCAAGGCAAATATCCATTTCTCCACTTTGGAAAGGGGGGTGTAGAGATATGGTCATGAGGTCAATCATTCCCCAAGTCAATTTAAGGTGTGGCCTCTGGATTTTAACTATCCAAGAGGTTCCAAAACCTTGCTGAGGCCAATGGGAGTTTTCCAGTAACACCAGTGCACTTTAGAGCAGGGCATTCACCTGAGGACCCAAAGGTAAGACATTTTCTTGTCCTTCCCTTATCTGCTGAGGAAGACAGGGTCAATTTTAGTGCTGGGTGTAGCTGAGGAGCACCAGTAACTTAAAACATTGTATAACCAACTCCCACCTGGGAGGATGATTGTATGAAATGCACTAGGGATGGCTCCAACCCCTCTTACTCTGGAAATGCTGAATAAGCAAAAAGTAATAGGTTGGGTAATAGCCTATTCCAGAGGAATAAAAAAAAAAAAGCACTATTATTCATTCAGCTCCATTAACTGGGTTAAGAAAGGGGAAGGTGATTCATTCCAACTCTTCTCTGCTTCAGGATAAAGTAGCTGGTTTTTAATCATCAGGGATGGTTGTGTCAGGGAAGTAGAGGCACAACTGGGTTACCATACAAACCTGACAATTCATGAGCTGAGCCCCATATTGCCAAAAATAACAGCACTTAAAGCAGCTTGTCCTGCTGAGAATGGACATCTGTCTGCTCTGCTAACTATGAACTAGAAACTCCAGGCCAAAGAATGCAATATTTTATGCTATTGCAAATTTATTAACTGGCAATGGTTTTTAATAAATCTGTGTGCAAGGGATCTTGGTAATAGAGGGGTAACAATGAGGCACAGAACAAGATTTTCTCTTGAGTTCCTTGTCCTTTTTCCCTTGGGACTCAATGTCACGTTTATTTCAAACATTTTCACAGCTCTGTGTTGCATTTCATTTCTAATGGTGTGCTACCCTCTCGTTCCTCCTGTTCTGCATACTATGAAAAACAAGTATTACAGTTTCATGGAGAAGTTCAGCAAATATTTGCAAATGATGGAAAAAATATTCTCCAGCTTTTCACAAAAAATTTCTTAGTAGGGAGATGTCAATTTTAACAAATGAATTTTGTGATTTGCTCTGATACACAGGGGAGATTCCAGGTTGTTAAAATCTGAGTGCTGTGCTTCCCACATCAGGTTTCTTATTGCCTTTTTCTGCTTTGATTGTCAAGGTTGCAGAGCTCTCAGCTACAAAAGGTACAGTGGCTGATGGAGCCTGACAGGACACGGTCTTGTTGTACAAGATGGAAAAGCCACCAAGCTTTGCACAGCAGAACCTTGATTTCAGTTCCCAGTCCCTTCAGGAGAAAGGAACTGACTCCATGATATAAATATCAATATAATTCATTTCTTACTGACTGGCAATTCAACACTTTCATCTGTATATAGAATTGGATTCATTTAACTAGAAATTTACTGGAAACATCAAGGGATGGCAAGTATCTGTGAAGTGCATTAAATTTCAAAGCACTAACTGCATGTCCTCAGCACAGCTCTCCACCAGAAGAGCTCCACTGATGGCAGCAGTTGCTCTGGATTTACAGCCCCCCAGGCCCAGCACCAGACCTGGTGGTTGAATTCTGCAGAGCACCACACGGTCCTGAAGTGGTTAATTGTGAGCAAGGGGTGAATTAGAGAGCTCAGGGGGCCAAGTCAGCTCCTTGGGAAGGTGGGAACAATAAACATTTCCAATTACAGTGGCAAAAGGGTTAACGTGTCCGTGTCCATGTGCTATCAACAATTTTATTAACTTGTTTTCATTCCTTTTGTCTGTTTTCATTCCTTTCTAATGCTGTTGTTCGTGTTCAGATTCCATTTTTAATATTTTTAATTCGGTTTTAATATCCTCCACAGGAATTTAAAAACAATCTACTCTTTAAAACTTAATCGTTAGCGTTTGTTGTTCCATAAAAACACATTTTGCATTTTCAGATCAAATTTTGTGAAGTAATTGGATCATAAATGAATAACGAGAACAACGATACCCTTAATAACTTTTTAGTCATTAAACTGACTTAACGTTTTTAGAAAGAACAATAACTTTCCCAACAATGTTCCAGAATAGTGATTACCATCATAAGGCACCAAAACAAACGTACAAAATGATGCTGTCTTTCTTGGATGGGAGGATGGAAATTTGTCATTATTTACATTTTCCCTGAGCAGCATCAAGTGCCAGCACTGCTCACCAAGGAGGAACTGTGCCCCCTCCCCCTGGAAGGATCACAAACATTAATAATAAACATTAATGAGGCTGGTCACTCTGTGCTGCCAGTTAGTCCCCCTGCAGAACCTCCTTCTCCTGAGCACCAGAGGAATACAGGCAGTGCTCTGGGTGCCTGCTCTGGGCTCAGCCTGGGACACAGCAGCTAAATCCACATCCTGACCCCCCTGCATCGTTTCTATGCCTTGAAGAAGGTCCCATAAAAGCTGAAGAGGTGCCACCAGCTCAGCTCTCAGCATCCCTGTACCAGGCACAAAGGGCAGCCTGCCGCCAGCTTGCCTGGTGGGGAGGGCAAGAGGAGATGCTGGGAGCTGTGCAGGGAACTGCCTCCTCCACCACTCTCCTGACTGTGGTCTGCCATGCAGATGCTGCCCTGAGCCCAGGAGAGGGCTGTGGCACAGCAGGGCTCAGTGCCCAGGGGAGTCCAGCTCCTGGTCCCTCGGGGCACCCACACACCTCCCCGAGCACAGAGGTGTGATCCCACACCCTCATCCCCTCCCACACCAGTTGATGCAGCTCACCAGGATGGCTCCACCCTGCCTGGCACCTGGAGAGCCTCATCTGGGGCAGAGCAGAGCAGCACTGCAACAGTCCAACAGCCCTTGTGGACCTGCAGAGCTGTGCCCAGGTAGGGCCTGGGAACACACTGCTGGGGGGTTAACTCCAGCCCAAAGGACCACCTCAGGTCACTTTACAACTCATCCAGGCCTGCCAATCCATCACCCTGACCACCTAATAAAGCCCAGGTGAAACCTGGATGGTGAGAGGCTTCAGCAGCCCTGTGAAGCCCCTAAATTATTTGTAGCACTTGACAACAAAACATGAGTGAGTGTTCTGACGAAGCCTGGACTAAACTTTTCCTGTCCCTTCATCAGCTGGAAATCTATGAGTGTGAAATAGCTTCTGGCTGAGTAAGGAGCTATTTTCCATCCCCCCAAAGCAGCCCAGGAGAACGTGGCTTCAGCCTCGTTTCCCATCCCTGCCAGTGACCATGCAGGAGGCTCTACCCGTGTGCTGCCCCTCAGCCACAGCAGCAAGGCCCTGGGAGGAATGGAAGGTTTCATTTGAAACACTTCTTTCCCACAGTTCTAAAATAGCCACTGGCACAATAAGCAGTGGAGGACCACAGGGTTTGTGGAGCAGCAGGCTGGGCAACACAAACCTCAGAGAAGTTTGACTCTGGTGGGAGGCAGAGCACAGGTGTGACTGCACGGAGCAGGATTTTGGGGTCTAACATCCATTTAATGCATTTTATCTTTCTCTTTTTTGTTTTTTAACAAAGGAGCAGTTGGCTGTGGGTTTTCCTGCTCCAGCTTAGGTGTAGCAGGTCGAAAACCAAGAGACAGAACAGGACAGGTGACAACAATCTCAGCCCAGGACTATTGTGTTCCACCCAGCCCTGCTGCCCCAGCCACAACACTTGGAGGAAGTGCCACACAAACAGAGGAAGCAGGATTGGAGCTGAGAAGGATTTAGTAACTGCATTACTACGCTCTCAGCACTGATGCCTGCAGAAGATAAAACCTGGGAAAAGACCTCGGGTTCCTACTCCTTATTGTTGCTGCCTGGGATTTAACTTGTATGTCTGAACTATGGACATATTTCACTGGGGTAGGTGGGGCGCCAGGAACGTATTTATAAGGGCTGAGACAGGGACAGGACTCCTGATGTTTACAGTAACAGGTTAGAGAGGCTTTGCCAAAGCATTCTTAGTTTTGAAAATGATCAGCCTGACCCAGCCCCCTTCCCCCTCCCCATTGTTGTTTTGGCTGCTGGATTTGCGGAAGGAGGAAATGGTAAATTACAAGAAAAAAAACCCCAGCATTTATCTTGCCAAGTCGTGTTGCTTTGAACTTGGATGATATTAACCTATCAATCAGCTCCTGTGGGATGGCAAGGTTGCCACTGGTTTGTGGTTCACTCAAGCTGGGAGTGGAACCAGGGCTTTGGATGCACGGGGGCTGAGAGCTTCATTCCACCAGCCTGAATCCTTCACGTGGACAGGCAGCCCTGGCACTGGGCACCACCCATTACCCTGACCCAAAATAAAGTCTAATGAGCCATTTGGACTGAAAATGGGCCCAGCTGTAGCTGTGGCAATGCAGTGACTGGGGCTGGAAATCCTTGAGCACAGAACAGGGGATACGCCACCAGGCTCCAAGGCTCTTTGCTTAGAGTAGCCTTGGGAGAGGAAATAGTTTCAGGGGACATTTCCAGCTTCCAATCAAAGCTTGGCCAATTAGATGGAAACAGAATTTAGAAAGGAAACATTAACTAGGTTTGGATAGGGATGCTAATTCCAAAACTTCAGGAGGCTTTCAAGGTTTGCCTGCCCCACTCTGCCATTTCCTGGTGATGGGATATTCATTATTTCACAGTAACTCTTCAGGCTTGGGACAGTTTGATTTAACTACATTGCTTCCTTTGGGGATGACTAGGAACTTCTTCTTTAAGTGTTTAGTGGCAGTACTGGACTCTATAATGATTTAAACTGGACTGAATTGGATTTACCATACCCAGAAGCATGACATGCACCAACCTGGTGGCTACAACCAAGAAGAGAGTAAATAAATCAAGTAATTCCCACAGGTAGTAGCTTGGAAAGAAGTCCTACCCTTTTCCTTGTCTCTTTAGGAAATAAAACAGACAATAAAATGAAGAAAACTATGCAAATCATATTTATCTCACTTTTCTCTGCTTTCAGACTGTCACTTTTCCTTCCACCCTTAAGCCAGCAGTGAAAACAGATCTCACTAGATAAATAATATAATAACCAAATACATAATTTCATAAACAATAACAATGCCCCAAAAGGAAATTAACCCTCAAGGCTTTAAATAAATATAGCAAATTTAACTCAAAAGTGTCATTTTTTTCCTCAAGGAATTGCCAGCAGAGAGCTGAGCAGTGAAATCTTGATGTACTCCTGACCACAGCACCTACTACCAGTAAGCTGCACACACATTATTGTTTAGCAAACCAAACCAGCCCTTCAAAAAGGGCTTTTAGTTCCTCTTTTTAAGCACAGTGAAATTCTACACTTAATCAACAGGCAGACTTCACAAATACATTTTCAATGCTCAGACTTACTGCCCATATTTTATGCAATTAACTTTTACATTAAGGGGGTCTTGCAAATCAACAGAAAGGCAGCTACAGTTAAAGGATGGAGATGGTGTAAATTCAAAGCCCAGGACCACAGTGCAGCAATAATTCTCTGGAAGTGAAGAGAGAGGGAAACCCCAAACACTCTGATTTAAAAAAAAAAAACCAAGTAGCTACAGAGAATGAAGCCCAGTTTCCTGTGGCTTTGTCTTGTGGTTGAATTATCCTGTGCCTAATAAGCTGCAAACTCTGATGGAAACTTTTCCTGTGGTCAAGGCATCCATCAGCTCCTTGTCTGTCCCATGCAGATTCTCTAATGTCCAGTAAGAGCCTTGTGCACCCAATGAAGTCTTGCCCACAGCAGAAAAATAAGCCAGCTCAGCTGCTAATTTTCACTAAACACAGAAAAAAAATCATTTCTGATGAATTTAAAGGTGTATTTCATCAGGTGAGACAAACTTTTAGATAGGGAAGGACCAGCAAGCCTATAAGAGTATCTCTTTGCCACAAGTTTCCACAATTCTGGGCTACATTCCCCAGAAAAAAGCACTAGAGGTCATGCATACTGCAACTCTGGTTTGCCTCACAGAGTAAATTCCATCATCTTCCACGTCCCTCTCTCCACTTTTTCCTAGGGAGGCCATTTCTTCTTGGACTGTGGGCTCATGGCATCTCTCTTGGAGCTAGGGATATATTTGAAAGCCCCTAAGGTGAATCCTTCAGTCCCAATTAGCTTACACAGGGATGGCTCAGAAGAAAGAAGATTAGCTCAACCCTGTTGACACCACTTTTTCCTCCAGCTCTCTTTGAGAAGAAGGAATCAAATGAGTTCAGGAAAGTCTGCCACAAAAAGTTTGAAATCCCAAAGTCAGACTGTCTCCCTGGGTATGAGAAGCATTTAGGCACACAAATCCTCCCCCCAAGGAACTGGGGGTGGCACTTGGGTCTCCATTCAAGAACCTCTGAAGAACATCTGTTCTGGCATTTGATCCTTTCTGGGAGAACCACCCCTTCTGCTGTCTCCAACAGGGAAGACTAAATGGGACATTTAAATAGCACCTCCTATGGCTTAATTGGCCCCACTGGCCCACAAAGGTCATGAATAAAAATTAAACCTTTCTCACAGTTCCTGTTGAGGTTTTGAAGCCAGTTGTGGGAATTGGGCACCTGAAGGACTCTGCTTTTCATGCACTGTCTGCAAAGAACCAGCAAGCAGCAGTGCCAACCTCTGCAGGCTTTGAGGATTCTCAGCTGACTGGAAGCCTTTCCCCTCCTTGATCCACCTGGGCTACCCAAGCCATGAGAGGAATCAGTCAGCACAAATTTTCCATGGAATTTACCTGAGATTTTAATGACCAGCCAAATCAAACAGCAGAGGGCTCAGGCAACACACGATCCACTTGGGAATTTACCACCTGCCTTGCTCAAGGAGCACAAGTGAAACCACAGGATTTTTTACAGGTCTCAGAAAAGATGAAAAGCAGAAAGCCTGTGATTGCTTTTGCTTCTAGCACGAATTAATTTCTCTTGCAGCTGGATTTTAACAGAACTGCAGCCTTTCAGTGGCTCGTACTGCAGCTTTGGGTCCATCCTCTGCATTTTCCCAGAGAGGAGACTGACAGGCCCTTGATTTGTTAGCACCCTGTGGGAAAAAAAGGCATGGAAATGTCATGGACACAGAAGGAAGACACAAATTAATGTAACACAGACAACTTCACTTCTGATACTGTTTTACTCTGTCATACTTGACTTGCAAGCTAAATAATGTCATTTTTAGAGGCAAGTCCATTAAAGAAAAAAAAACAAGGGAGAGAGTGCTGGAAAACCTCATGAGTAGTCATCAGGTCCCAAAAACTTAGACCCACAGCACATGGAGTGTCCTAATCTGCTTGAGTATTTGGTGACACAGTAGAAGACTATTGTCTATGGCCAGCCACGGGAGAGAGATGAGCCAGATCTTCACTGAGGACATTTCAATGCTGCTTGTGAGACAGCAAATGAAAGATGAAAGTTGGGAAAGCACAGTTCAATCACAAAAGGGAAAAAAAAAATAAGTATTTTCTTTTTAGAAACTCTGCTGTTCTTGTTCTCCTTGGCTTGTATCTCCATCCCCACATCTGGTCCCACTTACTCTGCCCCATTCTCTCAGTGGGAAGCATCAGACAATCTTTACTGCAGGGGTAAGATCTGTTCCAAGTGTCTTCGAGGGAATACATTCTGAGTCATACTCCTGCTCCACTGGGTGTCCTTGTCCTAAATGCAGTTCTGGGACTCCACGTGTCCCAAGCCTCGACCCAGCAAACCACTCAAGTGGAGAGCTCAGTGTACAGAAGTGCTTGAACCCCAAATCTCTGCCCTGCATTTCATGGTGGGAATACCTTCCACTGCAGCTGGCAGAAGTGTTTGTCCCAATCTGCTCCTAAACTGGGCCCTGAGACCTGTGCTGGACACTTTCCAGTCAAAGTGTCAACAGCCAAAAGTGTCAACACCACCAGCCCAAAAATACCTGTTAATTATGTAGCACTTACAACTTTTTTTTGGTTTAAAAAACCACCTAGTGGCAAGACAGACTCTTATCTTCTCCAGGCATTTGTCAATTAGGAATTTTCCTTCCTCATTTTGTTGTATGCTCAAAACTGAGAGCAGGACATGACTCAAGCTGCCTCGTCAGCCTTCTGCCAGGTCTCTTGGACCAAGAAGAACCAGCAGGACCCTGGGACACTGACGTTGGACAGAAACACCTCTTCCTCACTCTCACCATTTCCCTGACCTTCCCCCAGCCCTCTGGATGGCTCGGGTGTCCTTCCCAGACAAAGCACATCACAGCCACTCTGATGGAGGTGGAAATGCCCCAAAACACAACCACCACATCTGCCTGTTGCTTGTGGGTGGATGTGACCCGTGGGAGGAGCAGAGAACCAGCACGGGTGGGGGAACCCCAGCGTAAGATCAACAGGTTGCTATGCTAAAAAATGCCTTCCTAGGCAATCCCTGTAAGCATTTCTTGTATTCATTAATTGCAATTAACCTGTTTCAACTACTAGGAAGGTTTTCATTCTGTTAGAAAGTGCTCAGTGTGCCACGAAGCAGCTAAAGGTAGAAAATCATCTCTCAGACTATCAGAGCTCGGGAAGAGAAGGATGTTGTAGTTGGCTCTTATTTTTCATGAGGAAAGGAGCTGAAATAACAGGACAGGACATTTCCCTCTCAGGAAACAGGCATGCTCAGGCAAGCTGGAGGACTGGGTAAAGCAGGCAGCTGTGGAGAGATGAGTAAGTCCCATCCATTCAGAGGTAAAACAACTTTGGGGTTTTTTTTACCTAGGACAATCTAATGTGGAAACTGCCAATCCTGCTCCTCTCGCTGCTGCTTTGATCTTCACTGGCTTTAAAAGTTTTCCCCTGTGATGCATAACAGAAATGGCCAGTAAGTGTTTGCAATCTCAGCAGCAAAGCAGAAGGAACTGAGGATTTGTTGCTCAGAAGGAATCCTGGCAAATGCCTGTCTACAGCCATTCCCTTCTCTTTGCCTCACTGCTGCAGGACAAAGGGAAGCAAACGAAGTCTGATGGCAGTAGCTGTAATAATAACAGCTCAGTAATGTCTGCAAAACTCCTGAGTGAGGCTTGTAAGTGTGCAAAGTATCCCTCTGCAAGGGACACTGGAGAAGACACACTTAGGAGAGGCCATACTTGTGAGGTGCCAGAGAGCTGAGGCAATTGGCTGATGGAGTTGCCAAGCTGCTCTCCAAGAGGTTTGAGAAGTCCCAGCAGTCAGGAGAAGTCCCCAGGGAATGGAAAAAGGGAAACATTGCACCCACTTCTAAAAAGGGCCAAAAGGAGGAGCAGAGAGAGCTCATGGCAGCCTTTCAGGAATCAAGAAGGGGCTATAAGAAAGATGGGGACAATCTTTTCATCAGGGCCTGTTACAACAGGACAAGGAGTAATGGTTTCAAACTAAAAGAGGGTTGATCCAGACGAGCTATAAGGAAGAAATGTTATGAGAGTGGTGAAACACTGGCTCAGGCTGCTCAGAGAGGTGGTCGATGCCCCATCCCTGGAAATATTCAAGGTCAGGTTGGCTGTGGCTCTGAGGAAGCTGAGCTAGTTAAGGATGTCCCTGCTCCCTGCAGGGGGGTTGGACTGGGTGACCTTTGGGACTTCCTTCCAACCCAAAGCATTCTATGAATCTAGTTTTCTCACAGGCTTTTCACTCTGATTTTTAACTTATATTCTATTTTACTTACACATTTCCCTTGCAGCCGACGATTTTTGATAGTAAAATTCAACACTGTCAAAATTACAAGAATAAAAAGTGCACCAAAACAAAAAAAAGGTGCACAAAATTGCACCTAACCCAGTACCCTGTGTGAGGGCAGGATGCTCTGGGACAAATCCAAAAACAGAGTCAGAATATTATGGTAATACTTCCCCAAAAAGCATCCCCCATCTCAAACCCTTGCATACATTGCACATGGTGAACTCAAGCAGCATAACCTGCTCCTTCTGAGGTCAGCATCACCATCCTAAGGGCCATCCTGGAATGAGAAGCTGCTTGGCCCGAGCAGGGCGGTGGGTGGTGGCACTAGATGGCACTGGAGCTCCTGGCGGTTGGTCCCTCGGACGGTTCTTCTGTGCTTTCCACGCCATCTGGTGGCACCACAGGCTGGTTGTGGGACCCTGCCTCTAGCAAGCACACCTCTCACGGTGTTGGAAGTACAGAGAGCCAGATATCACAATGAGAAACCACAGAGGTTTCCTAAACTGAACAGCATTTCCCCTCCTTTCTCATTATGCTTTTGGAAAGGAGAACCGTATGCAGTGTACTCACCAGTTCTCATTTTTGGCCAAAGCCATTTATTCAGAGACTCTGTAGTGCCAAATGCAATCCTGCTGCTCAGATAAGAGCATTTCAAGGTCAAGAGTCTTTTTCTCCATAGCTCTTTGGCTTCTTGTCCCCTGTGCTTCCCCCTGAGAACTCAAACAGGTAGGAAAGCCAGCGAGACTGTCACAGGAGCTAAGAGCACAAAGAAGATCAAAGGAACAAGATGCAGCCTTCCAACATCTTCCCCCCACCTACCCCATCCCAAGGAAAAGATTCTGCTCCTTCACAATATTCCCCAAAGTCAGGAAAGTGTCTGATCAGCCTTCAAAATGCTGCAGAAGAATGCTGACCACCTAGCAAGGTGTTTCTTCCATTCAAGCTTGTTTTAAACCTAACTCCTGACTCCAATCTTAGCTTGTTTGGCCTGGAATGTTTTATTAACCAATCCTGTCTTATTTTCTATTCATAGACTATTCCTGCTAGACAGAAGAGTGCATTATGTGTGTGTGTGTAAAACTCCAGACTCTGCTTTGCTGTTTCCTGGCCAGCATCCCTTGGAGGGCTGAAGGCAGTGTGGAACATCAAGATTCCCAAAAAAAAAAGCAGGGAAAAAAATCAAAGCAGGCATGTTTCACATTTTGAAAGACTTCTGCACTACCATAAAGGCTGGGGGGTGAGGTGAGCTTCATTTCAGACACCTTCATATTGAGGCTGACAAAGAAAGTGCCTTTCACTTCTTTGGGAACGTAGAGTAGATAACAAAAGGGGACATAAGTAGAAGTCTCTTGCTTCTACCTTCTAAACTGATGCTGAACAAGAAATTGCCAAAGTTATGTGAGCACGAGGAGCAGCTCTGGCCCTGGGGGGAGTTGGGTGACTAAACCACCCCACACCCTGGCTACAGACAGGGCAGGGGACTCACAAGTCCACCCTGAAAGGCAGAAGGGTTAACTTGTTCTTCCTGGGGTTACCCACAGTGGCAGCCAAAAGCCCAAACTCTCTGCCCTTGTTTAACTTCCCCAGCAATTCCTTTCCATGGTTAGCACCCTACAACCCCTCAGCTGGGGGCCAAGGGTGGAGGGGGGTGGCAGGCAGGCAGCAGGACACAGGGAGGGCAGTCCTGCAAACTGACCCAACCAAGCAAGGCAGGGAAATACAGAAAGGAGCCTGAAACACTCGCCCTCCCTAAAACTGAACCCTCTCACACACATAACCCAGCCAGAATTTGCATCAGCAACCCATACAGCTGTTTGGCAAGGGGCAGGTTGCCCCAGGGCCACAGCCACTCCCTAACACCAAGCCTCAGCATCTCCCTCATGCCTGGCCAAGACCGTCCCTCTCCTGAGGAAGAATCCTCCCCCTGAGGCAGCCAGGCAGCCGTGGAGCAATCCTGAGGAGGCTGCTTTATTAAATTAAATGTCCTCGTGGGAGGATGCAATTCAGGGTTTTTTTTCTTCCCCTTTTTTTTCTTCCCCTTTTTTTTCCCCCCCCTGTTTTCTACGAATGAAAGTCCCTTCTCAGAGAAGAGGATTCACTGCTGCTTTTGTGTGGCAGGATTCAAACTGAACTTTGCCTCCCTTCTGCTTTTTTTTTAAAGTGAAGCATGCACAAAAAATAGATTCCCAAAATCAGGTTGTCTCTTCCTTCAGCTCTGACTCCTCACCCCAAGTTCCTCGTTGAGATAGTGCAGTATGGATCTGTGTTTTTAGCAGGACTCCCCAGCAAAAACAATGAGGAGTGTCCTGCCTAAATTAATACCACAACATGTCTCGTAGAGAATAAATAAAAGATAAATCAAGCCAAGTCAGCTTCAGTTAGGACAAATGTGGGAGTTTTGCCTTGAAGTAAAAACACAGGAATTTGGCCTTGTTCTGTTCTAGAAGAAATTAATTTAAGAATTATATCCTAGATAATCAAGACATGCAAATGCTTTGTATATAAGTAAACAGGACTACATCTCCAAAATACAGATGAGGCTTCTTCACAACTTTAATATCAGATTTTTCTATGCAAACTATTCAGCATAAATTCTCAAATCCAATTATTCTTCTGTGCTTTTTGTAGTCGTTGTTCCTTTTACTTCAGTTGGCATAAGCCACTCCACAACGTTCTCCTTTTGCCTGTCCTGTTCTTTGTGTGCTGACACAAATATAAAACATCCTTGTAGAAGCCCCTTAGACTGTATTTTTGTAGGGTAAGTGTGTTCTTTACTTCATGGATTTAAGACTTAAATTCTGTTCTGTGTACTGGCCAGCTAGGAATGGTATAGTGCATTTATGGCCTGAAAAATGAAGAATAGTAATGTGGGGTTTGGTGTTTATGATCACTTAGTGATGTGAAACATATAGTCTTGGTTTAAGTTTCCTTGAAAAACTTTTTCTGACCTCATGTAGTACAAATTCAGTATAGGATATAAAGGCTAAACTATATTATCTCAGTGTTTTGCTGGTGACACCATAAATAAACAAAAGGTGACATTGTGATGCCCCTACACAGCTCCAGTGATGGGACTTTGCACCATGGTCATCACCACATTTACTTCTGGACTGCATTTCAAGCTTGGGTCCCAGCACATAATTAAGCTCAGATTTGTTTCATGGCCAAATAATTTGATATTAACACCCAAAATGCAGGAGCTTCAAACTACCAGAGATTTGGAGCCACCCTATGTCCCAGCACATAATTAAGCTCAGATTTGTTTCATGGCCAAATAATTTGATATTAACACCCAAAATGCTTCAAACCACCAGGGATTTGAAGCCACCCTATTCCTTAGCAGACTGAAGTATGTGCCAGCCCAGAGCCTCTGTTCACTCATGTCCAATTAGCTGCTTTTATCACCACCCAGCAGGATTACAGGGTCAATACAAGGCAGACAAGGCAGTTGAGGAGCCCTGTAGAAAGAAAGGCTGGTGTCCAGAGCAAGACACTGGAGGAGATGGAGGCTGTGGTACTTCAGGGCCAGAATGACAGACACTGAGATGAGAAAGTGCACTTAGTTTCAGGCAGCTTTCTGGCTTGTGTTCCACCCAGTAAGGGAGATGCAGCAGAAATTCCTGATTCTCCTTAAAGCAGATGCAATCTCTGACCCTAGCAGGTTACACACAGCAGAAGTGCACTTCTGTGGCACAGAGGTTCCATTTTTACCTAATTACCAATTCTGCTACTGCAAGACAGCCCTCATTCTAAGCTCATTCTTCTCACAAGAGAGAGAAGATAGTCAGGAGGCCAGGAGGGCTTTCCAGCCTGCTTCTCTTCATTGCAGCCCCTGAAGGTGCTGAGCACAATGGCAACGCCTGTTCTGAGAAGGAAAAGTGCTCCAGCAGCAGGCAGAAGGTGTGAACTCCTCTTCCCACCACTCAGCACTCACCATCTGTGCTGCACCATCCTGCAGTTACACTCTTCAGACATTTCACTGGCTTTGGGGTTGGTTTCATCTAATTATCTTCAAGGCTTTCTGTATAGAGCAGCTTCGTGTAAAGCAACTTGGTGACCCCCCCAGCTGGGAGAGGGCTACAAGGAAAGCACTAGAATATTACCAAGTTCTACTTGATCTATTACCAAATTCTTGACTCTCCAGCTCTGCTGAGACCCACAACCTCATCCTCATGCCCTCCTCCAAACATAAAAGGCACCTTAACTTTCTTTGGCATGCAGAAATGCTCATCTGTGTGAGCCTTCACTCACCCTCCTCACTGGCCATTTAGAGCAGAAATACCTCTTCTGAAAAGAAGAAATAAAGGTTGGGTTTGTTAAAAGGCTTCAGAACTCTACCCATGACTACCAGGCTGTTGCAAGGACTCCAGGAGACAGGTCTACAGCCCTGGTGTTAAGGAATGCAACTGGAGTCTTTGCCGGCACAGACATGTCACTGATGCTACTAAAACAAAACTGGAGCTCAAATTTGCTTCAAGTCTTTACTTGCTGGGGATGGAAAGTTTGCTGGCAGCTGTTGTCATCATTAGCCTTGTGGCCATGGTTTTTTTTCTGAAGTGTCTTGTGTCTCATTGAAGTTTAAGGCTTGTTAAGTTGGGAGGGGACGTTGGGTGATCTGCCAAGAGCAGACAATAAAGTGTTCTTTGCTCCTGCTGTAACAGTCATGAGTTGGGGTTTATGGATCATGGCAGCCACACACAGCAAATTAAAACACACACACACACACACAAAAGAGAAAAATAGGAGGGCTTTTCTCCAAGTAGTCCATTTAGCCCATTACAGGCTCACCTAGGATTTTAGAAGCAATCAGAAAAACACCCTAATTTTTTCACCATTAACTATTTTCTTTGCCTAGTAGGCTGAGAGTGGTTCCCCTCCAGGCACCCAGCTTGGAGCTGGATTCCTAACACCCTGCTTTGCCCTGGCTCCCCACACCAGCAGGGATCTGGAGAACACCTCCTCCTCTTCCTCCTCCTCCTCCTCCTCCTCCTCCT
>NW_008625314.1:0-14704 GCF_000691845.1 Merops nubicus | reverse complement strand
CGCTGCTTCCTCCTCCTCCTCCTCCACCGCCGCCTCCACCTCGCCCAGCTCTCTGGGAAGGCACCCAAACTCATCACCCAATGTAGACTATCTCCTGGTTTTGTTCACTCACTGTGGATTGCTGGGCTAGGTGGTGGTCTAGCTATTAAATATGGGTCAGATACATCATTTTTATCCTCTCCATGGACAGAGAGCTGAGTCTCAAAGCGTGCCAGGAAGCCCAGGAAAGACCACTGAAGCAGCCCAAAGCAGCTTTGGCCCCAGTGAAGCCCCAGTGGCTGTGTGAAGCCTCCACAGATGGTTTAGGGAGCTCAGTCAGGACCATGAGACCCACAGCAGGACATCTGGCATAAAACACCAGAACCACTTAAGTCCACCAGAGGTTACAGAGCCCCTCTAACGTGTCCTGCAAGCAGGTTGGGAGGTAGCACATCACCCTACAGGCTCACACAGCCTCAGACTGACAGGTTTATCATCCTACAACAGGTCCAGTGAAGGTTAATCAGACTAAGATAATTAAAGAGCAACCAGGCACCTCCAGCAGAAGGAAGGTGCAGGTAGAAAGGCAGGAGGCAACAACTGCTTTGGGCAGGCTGCACAGTTTAAAGGAGGTAATTGCCACACAGAACTTAAACCCTATGGGTAATTCAGTAAAGTGGAATTAATTAACTATCTTGGCACTTGGCTGTGCTTCTGCTGCTCTCATGTATTATAAAACATGTAAACATCATGGAAGGGTTGTTTTCTTTGTCATGCTGTGTAAGGCACCAGGGAAAGTACTACAGAATGGGGAGCCAACATCTCTCCTCACCCAGGCTCTGCCTTAAACCAGCAGCTCCTCTGGCAAGGGCCTGAGGCAACAGCAGCCCTGCTCTCAGCTGTCCTCCAGTTACAGGGGGACAAGAACCAGGGACATAAAATTCCATTTATTGTGCAGCCAGCACAAGCAACTCCCTCAATTCAACCCTGGGATCTCAGACCCAACCAGAAGCCACCTCAGCCTCCCCAAGGTCACCCTTGCATCTGCACTTGCATCTTTGCCTAGCTATGTCTTTGGATCTTCCTGCATGATCAAGTTAGATAACCTAATAAAAAAAAATTAAAAAAGAATCAGAGAAGACAATTTAGTATTTTTAGCAACCATATAATTGGAATTTCTCTGGGAAATTTCGTTCCTTGCAGAGGCAAACCCCTCAGGCTACCAACAGAGCCCTTCCTCCTGTTCTGACCCAAACATTGACATAAAAATGGGTGATTTTATCTCTGTTTTTTTTCTCTAGCATCAGGATTTTTGGAAAAGTATTTCACACCTCACTCTGTACTCAGGCTTTGAGTTGGGCAGCCTCCCTGGTGGAAGTGCAGAAGTCCCAGCTGAGCTGGGGGATAGCTCAGAATGAAGGTAATGGCTGCTCAAAATTAGGCAACTGGGTGTTCTTTCTAAAAGGAGCAGCCTAAATGCCTGTCCTGAGACAGACACTATGTCCTTTTGCTTTTTGAAGTGTCTCTAAAGCTCAGGTTGCTTCCCTCTGCACACAGCAAGCAGCATATGGATTTCAGCTATCAGTCACTGCTGAAAGACAATGAACAAAGGGCCATGCAAAAGGGAGGAAAGAATTCAGAGCCAAATTCTCTCAGGTCACATGCCAGGTGAGATGACACCAGTGCAGGCTGTTCACTTGTCCAGACGAGGCCCTTTTGCCATCTGCCCACATATTTCTATCTTTCCGGTGTTGTCACAGCAGGTCCCTCATTCTTTTGACCAAAAAAACCCCTGAACTAGTGTATGTGTATTGATTTGGTTGGTTTGCTGCCTGTGCAACTCCGAGCATCATTAATCTGATACAGAGAGCACTGCTTGAAAGGCTTTGACTAAGTACAAGATCAAGTGTCACCCTGAGCTGCAGAGTACAAAAAGTACAGATAGGACAAACAAAAGGGCCACATTCACCCCAATTTAACTCTTCCAGCCTTCCTGACAGCAGCCAGAAGGTGATTGTTCCAGAGTTGAGCCAGGGGAAAATCCAAATGAAAACAGAAAGAGGAAAAAGTTGCTTGGATAAAAGTGTTTGGCTGATTTCTCCAGCACGCTGCTCGACTGCTCCTGGTGGAAACAGTGGTGGCTGGAGATGTTGCTAGGTTTCAGATGTTGGAGCTGTCTGGTTTTGCTGAGGGCTGCTCTACGCTTAGCAAGGTGCTCATCACTTCCCACAGGGAAACAAGACTAATTGCCCTTTAGAAAATGAATATGCAGGTTGCTTCTGACCAGTACTGGGGAACTGCTCCCTAAGGAGCTGGGCAGCATGTGGGTATAACAGCCCTGAGCGTAGGCTTAGGTGCAACAGGCATTTACTGTCATGAGAAGAAAGCTTTCAAACTCAAATTGTCTGTGTTCTTGCCCAAATTCCTCCCCCCTCCCTGCACCCTGGTTCATACCTGGGTTGCTGTGTCAGCTGCCACCCTGCTGTTCTCATGCCTCCCTCCCTATCACCCCCTGAATATTCTCCAGCCCTGGCCCCAACCAAACTTGTCAACACCTCCACACAGGGTGCTGCCATAGGGGCTGCAGCTCATCAGCCATGAGCTTTTCTGGTGTCCCTTAAAAGAAACTTTGCAAAGCATTTTGATGCAGTAACCTTTGTCCCACCAATAAACTTAAGTTAAAAAGGGCATTTTGACCCTAATGACAGAGGCTGGGCCACATGCTGCCTAATTTTTAAGCCAACAAGGTGGGGGTGAGTCAGGGCGTGCTTAAATTTTCACTTCCAAAAAAGGAAGAGGAGAAACCCAAGTAACTGCTTTCTGTTTTTAAACCAGTTCTAGCTGAAGTCAACACCACTGTGCCACAAAATACACCGAGACCAAAATGTCTTTTCTAGGTGCTACTCCTCTTGAGGAACCTGGTGAGCAAGATTTAGTTGCAGATGTCCCTGCTCACTGCTGGGGGGTTGGATTAGATGATCTTTAAAGGTCCCTTCCAGCCCAAAGCATTCTGTGATTCTACAATTCTCTTGTACCCTAAATGGCTGTAACCAATGCAAAAAAAAACAAAGAAAAAAGTTATTTTCTGAAGAAAATCCACCTGGCATTTCTGGTGGCCCAGGCAGAGTATCTGTGACAAAGAAAAACCCAACTTCTGCCACTGAATTATTGTTTCTACCTGATGTTAAGAAAACAGCTTGGAGATTAGCTATTGATAAAGGGTTTGTATTTCCTCCAAGGTGAGTTTCCCATTTTATGCTGCAGTTCAGACAATCGAGCCCATGTCAGACTGTCAGTAACCTGTGACAACAGTTTCCTGTAACAAATAGGCTGTGATCCAGCACACACATTCCACCTGCATTAATCCTTGTACTGCTTTGTTTAAAATATAAGAGGCAGACATGAATGGTAAAACAACAAAGATATCATCAGAGCAGTAAGTAGAGAAGTGTGCTGAATTCTTAGAAACCATCACTGCTGACACTGGGCTGGCCCAGGGCTGCTCATCCTGCAAGAAAGATTGGATCCTGGCATCCTAAAAAGAAAAAAAAGAGGATAAAGTAAAACTTGTGCTGAGAAAACTCAGGAGCTGAGGATTTAACCCTTGCTGCTGCAGTGAAGAAAGTGGAAATAATGATTGTTCCTGCAAGGAGATGTAAGATTATATGTACCATAATATAAAACAAGGAAGTCTGCCCAAATGGCAGCAGAGCCTAAATCAACACCTCAGATGTGGTTTAACACTTTGTGCTTTTGTTTCGGTGCCTTTTAAAGCATAACTCAAACAGGAGTCCCCAATATTTGTTCTTAGAACAAATGATATTCCTGTGTTTGCTTGAATATGGGCCAGGACTGAACTCCAGGCATGACTGCCAGAAAAAATACATGGCTGGAGGTACCTACATACTGTTTGTGCACTATTCCATAGGTACTTTAACTTGCCTGGGGAGTGGGAAAGTATTCTCTCAAATTTTCACTTAGCACACACATTTTCACTTACTGAATTTAAAAGAGGTGTTTTTAGACAGCATTCTTTTCTCTCTTTTAGGTTCCTATTTGCCACCATTTCACAGAGCATAGTCTGGTCCTGATTGTCTGAGTCAGCCCAGGCATAAGGAGGTAAGTAGTGAGTCTGTGAACCAGAGAAGGAGAGTGATGGTGACCCAGTTAGCTTTGGCTAGAAATAGATTGCCAGGGTTGGGTTTTTTTGTCCTTATAAATGTGATTTTCTGAATTCTAGCAGGTGCATCAGAGTTCAGCATGTTCTGATGTTGTTTTTCTAGATGCTTAGGTAAGAGGAAAAGCATATTGCTGACTTGCAAACAGAAACACTCAAGGCCTCCACACTGCACAAAAAGATTCACTTTCATTACTCTAGATCAAACTCCAGCTATTTTACTTTCAAAACCACAGCTGTTAAAGTATTATTTATCTCCTAAAGCAGAAAATGCTGTGAGACATTGCACAAGTGGCTTTAAGGGGCTGGAGATGGATTTGGTCCAGCTGAACTGAAATGTTTTCAAAGTCCTTTTGTGCTGAAATCCTGTAGTAGCTTTTTTTTTTCCTCAAGACATCATGACTCAGAATCCTGATGAGCTCTCAGCTGGACCCTGTTCTTGTCTCTGGTGGAGGGCTGGATAAAGTCACCCTGAGTCACCATCCCTGGCAGAGCTGCCTTCTCTCAGGAGCATATGAAAGTACCAGAAAAATGACACATTTCTTAAGGCAAATTCCCACTTCTCGTGGAATTTACAGAAGCTCATTAGGACTTAGAGAAACAACACAATTACACTGTGTCTGTGTTGTAGGTTTTCTCTTGGTCTCTAGAGCACTGAAGACACTGTGGTGCTCTCCACAGCAACCACAGTGCAGAAGGAAACTCGACTGGCACCATGGAAAAAAGAATCACTTCCAAGTTTAAACCTTTCCTGGGCAGGTGAAGAGTTTATGGTTCAGCTCTACAGCTTTCCTGAAGGAGGAAAAGAGATGTAACACAAGACTTTGGTAAATAACAATTACCTTTTTGGTGTTTGCTTTTTTTAGTTGATCCCATCTCTTTGGTGATAAACAAGCCAGGAATGAGGAAAATGTAGTTGGTGTTTTGAGAATTAGGTCAGTAATGCAGTTACACCTTAGCTCTAAGTCTATTAGGCAGTTTCCTCCTGAAATTGCCCAGAAGATAGCTAATCTAGATATAAAACAGGCAGAGAAACAAGCCCTTCTTTTCATCCCATATTTCAATAATGCTGCCATACTAGTGTGAAGTTCTTTTTAAAGCCTCTCCTCTGAGAGCTAACAGGTTTAGCACTGGAGATGTGACTCTGTTGTAGCTGCTGAATAAAAACAAGTGAGCACTGATGGCAGAAACTGCAGGGACAGGTGAGGGAGAGGAAGAGCTCAGGGGAGCCCAATAAACCTCACTCAGCTCCCTGTTAGTTACAGGAATTTTAATGGCAATAAACTCAGTGCAGTGTGATTAAGACAAGATGTAAATAGCTGCTCAGGCACTTCAGTGGGAACAGTTGATACCTGTTAGAGGTCACAAATTTGAATTTAAAACGAAAGCTAATGATGGGTAAGACAAAAAAAAAAAACCTCTCCCAAGTCAGTGGCTTTTCTCTTCACACAGAGCAAATAAAAGGGATATGAGAAAAGAATCCATTTCTTTTTAACTGTGGGTAGCCATAAGAAACACAGAACACTGCTAGGGAATCTGACACAAAAGGTGTACAAACACTGTTTTCTCCAGCTTTTCTATAGGTTATTTAATTGTTCTGGGAGCAGCTCATTTAAGATTCAGCATCCCTTCTCCTGGTGCCTTGTAATTCCAGTATGTTGCAGGTTGCAAAGTGGATTAAAAAGCTCTTTTGGAGATAGACTGATGAAGCAAGACTGGACTTATGCTATTTATTCTAGATATACATTAGTAGCCTTTGACAAATGAGCCTGTTTGTCATTTAGCCTTAGAAGCACTGTCACTAAGGAAGCAAAAGAACTCACTGTGAAGTGCATTTCCACTGAAATGTCCTCTTGATTCCTCTTTTCTGACATCCAACACAGTGCCCTCAAACCACTGCAAGGCAAAAGGACACTCTGATACACTGTTAAGCAGCATGTTTCCCTGCTGATTGCCACAGAATGCTCCTAGACCTCTGCCACAGACCCAAATTCACCAGAGGTAGGTGGTCCCTGGGTCACAGCCAGCCCGTGCTCTGCTGGATGATGCAGCATACTTCTGGTTCAGGTCACAAGCCCAAGGTCAGAGCTGGAGGCTCAGTGAGTCTGTGTCTTTGCTGCTTTTCCCATGCAAGGCTTGGAAGGGATTCTTGGGTTACAATAAAGCATGGTCCTGTCCCCTGTGTGCTGACTGGCACCACAGGGGAAAGGTCTGCTCAGGTTTATCCTTCCCCCTTGCTTCCAAAAAGCAAGCAGCTCACTTAACAGCTCAAGCCAGAAACATACACTGGAATAGTAATTTTTTTTCAAAAGATAGTTTATTTTCTCATGGCAGAAAAGTAGCAAAAGAGGATTTAAAAATCTGGCTGCAGGAAAGTCATTAGCAAAGCTCCTTCTGACTTCAGGAGTTCAGAATTTTACCTGAAATATCTTAACTGCAGACATCTGTTTTTCTTTTGAAAAGTTGGAAGCTATATTTGCTTCCATCTAGCATTTTCCCAGTACTCTCTTGCTCTTCCTGTTCTAAGTACAAGAAATATGAGAGACCAACAAAGGTGTTGGAAGAGAAAATGCTGCAACAAAAAACTGCTGATTGAAGTTAAAGAACATGAGTGGTTGGATTTCTTTTGATGATCTGAATTCTGAAGGTGCTTAATAACAAAGTGGCACTTTAAACTTCTAACAAAATATATTTTCTTGATAACACTGAGTTTTAAACCAAAAAGAACCAGAAAGCAACAAATATCTGTTCCTTTTTATTAAAAAATAGACCACGTGAATAATCTTCAGTAATTCCAGTGAGTCTTTCTTCAGTGACAGCTTGATTTAAGCTATTCTTACATTGAGCAATATGAAACACAAAGAGAAACTTAATATGCTGAGGACATTTCTGCAGTCCTCCTGCAACAGAAAACCACAGCTCCTTATTAAAACTATCTGGTGTATTAGTAAAAGAGCAGGTAAATTAGCAGATAATTTACTTGGATTTTCCAAGGTCTTTGACAATGCTCACTCTTCTGCAAAGAGTAATCTCCACAAGAAAAGGCAAAATATTCCTAAGTGTCTGCAAGAGGAGAAGCTGCAACACTTCATAATAATTCAGACCTGGTCAAATACAGACCATAGACCAGAAGAAAATCCAGTGACAAAGGATGTTGATGCTTCAGTCTTGGCCACTCTTTTCTGGAATAAGTAATAACCAATGACTCTCAATAAGAGAGTGCTGGAAAGGACTGTATGTAGGGAGGACTTCTTTGAATTGGAGAAAAATGTGGGTTCAAGCCATTTGTGCCACCTCACTGCAGAGCAATCATTCCAGTGTAATGGTCTGAGGTACTTGTGAGGTATTTCCCTTCTTTCCCTCCTCCTCTCTGAGAGCAGAAGGGAATGTTGGAATTTCCTAGCACTTAATCCTTCTCCTCCATTTCCTTACAACATTCCTGCAGCACTGCAGCCCGAAGGGACACCCCTCTGCACCCTAAAGTTCACAAAACTGATTTCCCTTGCACAGAACCAACTGTTAAAGACAGTCCTGACAATTGTGGAGAAAGAGGTAGGCTGACACTGTGGAGAATAACATTTCAAGGCTTTTTCTTTTCAAACAGCCAAGCTTTTCTATCAGGCTTGCTTTTGCAGTGAGAATAGTGATGGGTTTCTTGTAATTTTTGGTGTTAGATCTTGCCAGTGCCCAGCCCTGCTGTCTCAGCTAACCTAAGTGAGGAATTGCTGTCAACAGCAAATTAGTTGCAACAAATTCTAAACTGTTGTTGCTCAGAGAAGCATCTTAAAATGCTTTAAGTTGCATCCTCTGGCTGACTTGGAGGCATTTTTCTCTGAGCTAGCTTCTAGGTGAGAATTTATCTGCTGCTGCCTCCCTTTCCTATCAGACATGGGCTATTTCTCAGGATGCCCTTCATGAGGCAACAATCTCCCTGTCCTCCCAGTGCCACAGAGGCAGGCAGGAGGGGAGAGGTGTTCCCTCACTCTGACAGGGGTGTGGGGGCACGGCTGTTATCTGAATTTGTTTGTGAAAGTACTGAGCAGCTTTTGATAGCTACGGGGAGGTATGTTGTAAACTCTCTCTAATGAATACTTGTAGACATGAATGTTTGTGCATACCTTCCCTAGATGAACAAGTTGAAGCCTGCACTTTTTAGATTTTCTTGCTTTTCAGAATTGCATCTCCCTGAGCCTCTTCTCCCGGAGACTTTGTGTGATCATTGCCTAAACTAGAAGAGTTCAGAGATAAGCATTATGTGGCTTTTCTTGACTGAAGCTGGAGATTACAAATAACTTACAGTGTATTCTCAATTGGAAAAGCATTTAATAATAGGTTTCATGTGAAAGAGTATTCATCTTGTATTGCAAATTATATTTGACATAAGTGATGATTCAGTACTTCATGTAAGTCCATATAGCTGGAGAGGAGAAGAGGTGTTCAGAGTCTTCTTAAAGCTATCAGGTCACAGGAAGGGATGATAAAGATCCCTTTTATCCCTGTACTTTCCAGACTCCAGTGAACAGTTGACTGGCAAGCCCAGTGTCTTTTAGAGGCCCACCATCAGATTCATTACAAGGCTCCAGGTTTAATCTGGAGAAAAGGTACCAGCAAAGCTGAAGAGTTATTCTGCCCATTTCAAAATGGTCACAGTGTCCTTTCCTCAGCCCCAGTGCTGCCATATGATGAGCTCAGGATGCAGGATGTAAAATTTCAGCCAGTATCTTCTATGAGAGCAGCTGGCACAGCTGGAAGGAGTAGACCAGCTCTGAAGCACACCATCCCTTTCTAAGTCTGTTAGGCAAGCAGAAGCTTTTCCACATTGTACAGTCTAACAGGTATTTGGGGTGATAATTTACCTGTGAAAGCAGTTACACAGTTTATCCAGTTCACCCACAGAAACAAGTTGTAGGCAGGCATACCACATTCACATAGGACCAGGGTTTGCAGATCAAGATGTAGTGCTCTTGGAAAAGGCTTTGGAGCCTTTCAAAAACCTTTTATATGGCACCAAGACTGCAGCACATCCAGAACCCAACGTCTCCATCCCATTTGGCACTGATGCCCAGTTATTCAGTACAACCTGACTCACCAAAGCCACTTCCTGCAGCGGCCTTTTGGTAAATCCCTTACCCAGGGACTGACCAAGCCCAGCCCTGCTGAGCTGTCTGAAATCATAGCCCGAGGGGGGTGACTGCAAGCACAAACAGCACAAGCATCTGTCAGTGCAGCTCAGTCGGTAATCCCGTGGCCTTCTTCAGAAATAAGCTGCCTTTTCAAGGCTGTCAGAAGAGGCAGATTTACAGCAAGGGTTACTTCCCTGGAGCAAAATAATCTGAGTGGAGCACAGTCAAATATCAGCATTTTATGAACAGAGGTTTCTACAGCTACTCAGAGCCTTTGATAACATCCAAAAGAGTCAGTTTTTCCAAGCCTTGAGTGTTTAGATTTAGGTGCCTAACTAAAAAATGAAGGAACCTGCAGACTGTGTGTCCCAACTATCACATTTTCCTAAGTGTTAGACCTCGACAGCTCCTACAGATTTTAGTCAGCATCTCTGACAATCACAGCAGGATACCTGGAGATTATTGCTTATATTTGGGAAAAAAAAAATAGTAGATGCAGGCTTCTGTTGGGACATATTCTGGTCTCTGCCCACAGGTTGAGTGACTGTGCTACCTGCAGGACTGATACAAGTGCTCTTGCCTCCCAGCCATGTATATGAAGCAGCACAGCTCCTGCTGCAGCCCACGTGCTACTGGAACGGGGCAGCTGCAGCATCCTTCAGAGAAGCAGGGTGTTCCTCAGGATTTTGGAAGCGTGTCCCATAAACTCCATGTCCTCTGAGCTGTTTCACCTTGAAACATCCCGTGCAGTAATTCAGGGCGAGCCTGCACTGCCCTAGGGCTCCACTGGAGTCACAAGGTGATTATTCCATGTGCAAGCTCCAAGTGTCCTACATGTACCACAGCCACGCTGAATGCTGTCCATACAGGAGATAAATAGAGAAGGACTAGAAACTAAGCTGAACGAGACCATAAATTTGGTCGTTTTTTTAAGCCAGTCATACTAAAGATTTGGTGTACTTTGTCATAAGCCTGTAGCTTTAGTGTTCTTAAAAAAATGGCATCTTCTTTCCTTTCTCCCTGCACTTATGCTGGGCAAGACCTCTAGCCCAGTGCATCTGCATATAAAATGAAAGAGAACTTACAACAATAAGATCTTGCTACACTCACCAAGGATGTATCACTCCCCCACCCCTCAGTAAATGGTTTTGCTGGAGGCTACATCCTTCTCTCCGTGCTGGGAGCTGACAGAGGCGTGACTAATTCCCTGGGACAAAGGCTCCCCAGGCCTGGCTGAGCTGCAGCATGTTGGGCTGGCCTTTGATGCAGACTGGTTGGGCAGGTTCCTGGGCGCCCCGGGAACCGGTCTGACGGGCCTGTTATGCCAACAAATTCTGGTATGATTCCATGCTCTCCAGAATGCAGAAACCTGCCCAGCCAGTTAAATGAAAGGCATATTAGGTTATCCATTGCACATTGTATATATCTTAGGTGCAGCAGATCTCCTCTCAGCATTCTCTAGTGTGGTCCACAGTGGCTTCCTCATCTTACTTACACTTGAGGTTGATAGCTGGAGGGGAAGTCAATAGTAAATATTTATCACCCCGATCAAGGACAGAACTTTTCACAATTCAAACAGAAGGGTGAGTTTTGAAAGTCTTTCTTTAAAATTCATTTAAGATAACCTTAAGCAAAAAATTTCTCTTGTGCTTGAAGTGGTATAATGGCTATCTCCTTAATGTGTCTGAGTGCTGCCAGTCTCTGTGGCACTTCTTGACAGGATTTTTGGGAGTGCAGCTTTTCAGCCCTTTTGGGGCAGCTCCACATCATCTGTGCTCTGTCTGCAAGAGTATTTACTGGAAGGACAGTTCAATGAACTGAGCATGGGAGTGAGAAACTGCACTGTCAATGACTTAGTCTTTTGAGCAGGTCACTGAAGTATTGCCTGTTGGTCTTCTCTTTTATGCAGTGTTTTTATAAAGCTTATCTCCTAACAGCACTATTGGGACAAGGCACAGTGCCACTGCAGGAAGATGTGTGGTCACTAATTCTTGCCAAATTAACTTCTTCAATTGTTCCATTTTATGCAGTGAGTTGATTAAACCTGTATATTCAGGACTGGCTTCATGGGAAGATAGGAAATGTAATTCTTACTGTTTTCTTTCTATAGAGTTATTAGAAATTTACCTGTTTAGAATGAGTAAGGTGGTGGTAATGGTAACAAAAAGCAGCCCTAAACATAAAGAGTGGGCATACCTGAGAGGTGTACCTGTATGTGCAGCTGAATCCATTCACAGGTTCTGTGTCAAGTAAGAAAAATTAAACAGTGTGAAAACAAAACCTGTGGAATCTGGTAACTGATTAACTACTGCAGCACAGCAGTACTGGCTGAGCTGAAGAGAAAGGAATGAAGACAGGTTTTGTCATGCCTGTGAGGACAAAATAACTCTTTAAGTTAAATGTGAATCTTCTCGCCATCTGTGTAACCACATTTTTGAAAACCCTCAAATAGCTGCTTCCTTCTCCAAGGAAATCTTCATTTTGTCTGTCTTTTAAGTGAAACAGTTACTCTTCTCTTGCATGATGGAAAGAAAAGAAACAAAACTCCAAGTTCTCAGTGGACCTAAGCCACTAGACACAAAAAATATCTCCACAGGGTTATGTAAGACTTTGTGGCAGTCACAAAACAGGAAGCCTCAATTATGGCCATGTTTACTGCCAGCAATTTCCAGATTGATGCAAAAAATCAACATTACTGTGCTTCTGTGGAGTGCCAATAAAAAGGCCTCCTGAGCAGCTGAAAAACTTAATGAGTAGCAGAGAGAAATGACTTTTGATTAGCAGCATCTTATCTGTGCAAAGATTTTTCTTCAAATTTTGGGGAAATGGTGAAGAACACAGGGAAAGTTTTGTATTCCTACAGAAGCTAACAATATTTATCAGGAAAAAAGTCTCATTTTCTCTGTTGATTTTGCTATATCAAATCCAGAAGTAAAATTTGCTAAGGAATAAATGATTTTCTAAATTAAAAAACCCTATAGCTGAGTGAACTGTATGGTCTGTGTAGAGACTCTCTGTAAAGCCTATAAAATGCTACAAGAGAGCTTTCATTTCTAAGGCTCCAGGGTTTTAACACAGATTTTTAAAATTCAAACCAAATCCATCAGTTTTTCCAAATACTGCTTGACATACTCTGTCTCTGCAGTTCATGTGCTCTATTTGGATTTTCCTCAGCTGCTTGCTTTCAGGGGGCAGGAAGGGTAGGGGATGATATTTGGGGATTTTTTTCCTCCAAAGGTAAGTAAAATATTATTTTCCATATATTTTCTTTTTCTCTTACTTCCCTGTCCCCAATCCTTGTTGTTTGCTACAGTAAAAGGTAGGTGGCATGATGATGGACACAGACCTGTAAACTTTTTACTTCAGCCTTCCAAGGCTGAGAGAAATATGCAGAACTACTCAAACTATTCACCTTAACCAGAGAAACAGCAGCAGGAGAAAAAAGAGAGAGCACAAGTAGGTGCTGCTGCTCAGAATCTGAGGACCAGGCACTGGGGTCTTGCAACAGCATCCCTCAGGTTGCCTTTTTCCTTCTCCATCAACAAAGCTGAGGGTTGCAGTTGAATAAATAATCCTGGCTGTTTCTGACCACAGCTGAGGAGCAGTGAAAGCACTTCAAAGAAGAGGGTTTCTTAAAGAGAACAATGTTCCTGGCATCGGGGAATTTGATCTTGGCTCCATTTCAAAGGCGGCTACGCAAGCAGCTTGAGAAGAATCAAATTGGACTGGTGGGGGCGATGGGAGTTGCTCCTCCTCGTTTGTCAGGAGTCAGCGACTCCCTGTGCCAGCCAGCAGCGGCGTGTGTGAATAAGGACTTCACTACAGATATAAAAATATATATAAAAATAGAGAGATATATCTGTGTATATATTTAGATATCCAGGAAAACAGTGATATATTCACCACTGCGTTCAAAGCCATTAAAATATTCAAATTGGAGTTCCCCAGTCTAATTCAGAGCTGGTTTTAATCTTCACATCTAAATTCAAGGTAACGTAAGCGAAAAAATTTTAAGCATTCTGCTATTTTTTAACCCCATTCTGTCTGCATATGCAGGAAGACAGGTCATCCACCATAAAAAGCTTCATATCTCTTCCAGCCCAACAATGGTGAAGGGTTTTCCCCACAGTTTTATTTTTTATAAACAGAAAGAAAAATCCAGTCTGTGGTAAAACACTTCAACAATTGTCAACGATTTTACTGCTGTTTAAATATTTAAGACATCTGTTTCTCTTGACTCCAAGGAAATGATTACTTTTATACATCACAAAGTTTTCAGTGATCTAAGTTTCCCAAGCAGAATCAAAAGCTGCCTGCAAGCAATGCCTCAAAATTCCAGGTACACATTTGATGGGAAACCAAGAATACTTTCAACAAAGATGAACAACTGATCCAAAGGCTGCTTAATCAGGCATCACCCTGGGCTCCTGTCTGACAGTTATTCCAAAATACTTCAGAAATGGTGAAACAGTATTTCAGATCTCCTTTTATTTAGACTGCAGCTCCATATTTATGATATTTCTGGAGATCTGAATGATCTGAGTAATGTAACAAGAGGAAGACAGAACAGCTACTAAAAATTATTAAATACCTGAACATCTAAGTTTTTTTCATACTGTTATTAATAATCTAGGAAGTACAACATTTGGAGCACTGGCCTTTGCAAGCAGATCACCATTATGTCCTCTTCCATGCCACAAAGCTGTCTTTCCAAGTAGTCCTATCTGTACCAAAATGCTCCAGTGAAATCATGTGAAGGCAGAACAGTACCAAGCAGCTTTTTGTTTCTCTTTCATTTCATTGATTTCATTTTCATTTCCACTGCAGACACAAAATCAAGGGGTTTATCTCATGGCAGGCAGCAGGGTTGATCCCAACGAATGGAAAGAACATTGATCCACAATTTGGGCAAAAAAACTACATTGGTAAATAGAACAGAAGTGACAGCAAAGTTCAGCTGCCTTATGCCATGCTAATTATCTGAGCCTACTGGTCTTCAGACTCCCGTAAGACATTGAAATAAGCTCTAGGCTGTTCTGCTGTATGCCACAGTGACAAACACGTGAAGCTGATAAGATCAAGCAGGGTGTGGAAGCGTTACAAACACATCATCTGTGGGCAAACCCCAGCAGTCAGCAGACCGCCAATCCCGCAGAAGAAGCGGTTTAGGCAGCACAGCCTGAATACCAGCGAGGCCACCGCACCCCGGTGGTACATCCCAAAGATCCTCTTCGCATCTAAACCACCAAGAACTCCTGTCAGGTAGGCTCCGCCAGCGGAGGCAGCGTTTGTCGCACCGCGGGGCCTCCACAGACCCCCTGGCTCTTCTTTCCAGCGTTCTGCGCGGGTTGCTGTGCGGAGGCACCCGCGGAGCTCTGGCTCGTCCCCTCGCCTCTCTGCGGAGACCGCAGGCCCGGCACAGGCC
>NW_008625313.1:19109-31344 GCF_000691845.1 Merops nubicus | reverse complement strand
GGATTTCCATCCTTTGGTTTGTGACACACAGGCAAATTGCTCAGTGAAGTATCAGCTAAGTTAAAGAGAGTCTTGGTTTGAAATAGACTTATGCATTTATTATTATGCCGTTCAATTACTATGCCTTACTGAAGAGAAATGGATCAACATATTTATTTAATAAATGGAATAAGCCTTCCATTTAACCTGAAAGCAATTATTTTGGAAATTTATATGCTTCTGTCACAAGATACCAATTCAAGAAAATTAATAGACTATCTATTTCTAGATGGCTTATATATAAATGTTAGGAACCGGCACTGCTTCAGCAAGCTGGCAGCACTGCATTGATTGCCTTTGACAGGTGTAGCTTGTGGATGAAATGGGAAAATTAACTAAAGGATTCAATGAAGAACTTGGTATTTCATGCAACATGAGTGTTCTTATTTGTCTTTTGTATTTTTCTTTTAGCCTCTTCTAAGCACTATTGAATTGCATTTTATCGACTAGCATATTACTAACTCAAATTTTTCATTAAGCAGGGAATCTCTATTTCCTCACCTCTCTGACTTTTGTCACAAAGATTTTGTTATATGACACATTTTCTTCTACTTTTTTACTCTGTCCTTCTTTATAAACCCATCATAAATATTAGTCCTTATAACTACTTTCAAATTCTTGTAGAGTTGTTTTGTTTGTTTTGTTTGTTTTGTTTTGTTTTATTTTGTTTTGTTTTTCATGGTGACAAATACATGAAGCAGGAATACTACTTCTATGTAGTATTTTCTGTAGATGAACATAAAGTGACCATCTAATTTTTCTGAAATACCAGAGTAGCCTTCAGAGTAGATACATCCATTAGTAGGAACAGATAAACTGGGTTGATGTTTTTCATAGGAACCCCTCTCACTGGTATATAAAGTTTCTGTTGGAACACTTTAAGGCTTTCACAAAATGCATCTAAGAAAAGTTACACAATTTTGACCAACCCTGTTATTTTGTGACACTGTTTGTAATTTGATGGGTGTTGCCATCAAGGAATTTAAATATCTTTGACTAAATTGACTGTCAAGAACCTACATGGCAGTGCTATTACTTGAGCATTCTAATTACATTTTATAAATGAATCACTTTGCAGAGCATGTCTCTTCTATTTACTGCCTAATCACATGATACAGTGTTATTATATAAGGATTTTTGCATTTCTGTATCACTGAAGTGATACAGAAAAGGAAGTGACATATTATCAGCTTCATATTATTTCCATATTCACTTTTAAGACTTACATGTGTAGTGAGATGGGAGCACATTTTGTATTAATTGGTCTGTATGTGCCTCAGGTAGGGTAATTAATCTCTGAATCTCAGAGCACTCAGCAAAGTCAACACTTCTCAAAAACTTCCTTATATAGGAAAAATATATGTAGCTACTCTTTTTATAACTGAAAGAGAAAAATCTGTTAATATTCATATACCTGTGACAGTCTAGGGACACAGGACAAATTATGTAGGTGGAAATAATGCATTTTACTAGATTAATTTTGTATAGTTGGATAAAATTGGATTATTTTATTTCTCCCAGATCTTCTTCAGATCTGAAATAGAATCTGCAAACTTTAAGGTTCAAGAAAAGGAGTGTAGGGGTCAAGTTAGAAACAGAGCAAATAAATGTCTGTTGGTAGTTTGTGGAACCACCTGTGGAAGAGACAAGAAAAGGATGATGTTAGTGGTTCTCCTACAGGCAATACATAGAAACAATTAATATGAAACTTTCAGAATAAAACAGAGTGTATGTGGAGAAAAAGTGAGAGAGAATAGCATATGATGAAATTAAATATGAAGAGACTATACTGTGATGTAAAAGATTGCTGATGTGGTGTAAAAACAAAAATCTCTGCTGAACACATAGACTGAACTCTTTTGAAATAAGTGACACAGTGTCTGCTAAATAAAAGCTCTTTGAAGAGTGAACCTGAACCCTCTGTTAAAAATCTAATATATTTGCATGTTCTCAAGCTCTGAACTATTCTTTCTCTCCATATCTAATGATGGTTTGGGATGTAACTGCCCTTAGGAAAGGTAGATGAAATTAGACTATCACGATTTTGTCTGTTGAAGATAGCACATGCTTTTCCTGTTAACCACAAAACACACTTCACAGAGCATGGAGGTAAAGATCCAGTCTGTCTTCTAAGTTTGAGATTATTTACCAAGGCAATTCAGCAAATCCTTTTACCTTTTCATTTTTTGACATTAAAGTAGTCCAGGAAAGAGGGAGATGTAATATTGGTTCCATACCTGTTTTGGATTCAGCTAAATACTTCAAGATCAAATCCACATTTTTGTATTTATGTGTGTTCATTGTGATACTGTTATGAACTCTAAAGATATTGCGTGTTGTTACGTGGCCCATAAAAACACTCAGTTTAGAAATCTTTGTTTTCTATGTATATTGCACACATTTTGATATGTATTCTATATTATGAGATAGGTAGACCCACATCTCTTAAAAATTCCCACATTATTAAAACTAATAAATGAAATAAAATATTTGCTTAGTATTAAATTCAAAAGTTATTTATTTTCCATCTTTGTTCAGCTGTGTCAGAAAGACTCTCAAAAATGGCTTCTTTGCAGATGTCAGCCTCTGTAGTCAATATATATATATTTAAAGCAAAGATTGGAGTTTTTCCTTCTAGTAACAAAGAATAAAACAAGTATAGAGAAAACTAGATTTGTGTCAGACAGGGTTACTCACAGTTGTCTCGTGAAACTACAGGAATATTTCTGAGTGAGAAAATAGGCCTACTGCCAGCTGTAAATAGCACTAATGGAAGAAATATGTGATTGAGATCTTAAAACGGTACCAAATTATTATGAACTCTAATTCTACCTACCTTTAAAATGAAAAATAGCATTGGTTTATATAACAGAATAAACAGTAAGGGAGAACCTGTAGCAATCAGAATTTCTTTGTTCCTCTATCTAACTTTCTAAAGTACTGTCATTTTCCTTCATAAAGAAGAGAGATTTTAAGTTCCCATAGAGCGTTTTTGTTACTTAATAAATAAAAAAAAGGAATATAATACAAATGGAACAATCGGAATCAGATGCCATATAGAGATCTATATGGTAGTTTTGAGAAATATTTACTCCAGAAAATGTAAATTATTTTTTAGGCACTCCCCACAAAAACACCACAAAAGAGGTGAATATTTTTCATCAATTAGTAATATAAAGCTGTTACTTACATAAACCAACTAAAAATGTGCTAGCATATGTAAATATGCAAAGATAACAAATTTCATGATCCATATGATATAGATGCTTGAATAAGACTGCTGACTGAAATATAAAGAGAATTTCAATAATAAGATAAAGACATCAGGTCTTAAACCAGGTAAGGACATTAGGTCAGTAACTACAGATATTACGGGTAAATTGGTTGAACCATTCAAACCACAGAACAGAAGTTCTCTTAGATAGACCCTGCTGGATGTCCTGGAATACAGCGTGAAACACTAGGAAACTTTGCTGAGGACTTCTCAAATAAAAAGTCAGCAACAGGTTAAAATGTTCTTTAACAACACTGGGCTCTCTTAAACAAATATCTATCATCAGAAAATTAATGAGGTAGAATAGTAACACTAGAATAGAGCCTCAGATAGATCTTTGTTTTCTGAACACTAGCAAGTAAACTGGTGGAAAAAAAGTGAAGAAACAGACTGAAGTAGTTTGTAGTGAGAACCCTACATCTCTATTCTGTGATTTCTTTACTTTGAAATACATTTAGTTTCCCCATGTTTCCACCATGCCTGTGTTCCAGAGGTATTCTAGCACTACTGGTTCAAACCATTAACTCTGTATTTTGGGGTGGAGCTTATATAGTAAGTGTTGAATTTTCAGTTTCCATTTTAATTTCCTCTAGAAGAAATTTATTTCAGAATCACTCTGTGAGCAATGTACAATGGAGGGGACAATAATGGAAACCATGATGCTACTCCAAATTAAAATAGGAATACAGGATCACATAGTGGGTAAGTGCTTCATTTTTACCAGCTTAGAGGACAACTTAGCTGAGCTAATAGTTCAGAACAAAGCCAATCTACATATGATGTTATTTTAAAAACTTTCTTTAAGACTCTGGTCAGAGGTGCAGATGAAGCACAGTAATTCAACTGCCCAGACACAGACATGTGTAGTGTGACTGGTAATGGTAAGGGATGGTCTCTAACTCCCAGCCTAAGAATCAAGAAAAAAACCTGTAGTTCCTCTGAAGAAAAAGGCAAGAGACCTACTGACAAAGGGATTCATCAAAGAATAACAACAGACACATTAACCTGAAAGCCATGTTAAAGAAAAATAAAAACAGCAATTCACTCAAGAGACTGCATGTGTATTAGAAACATCACCACTGCCTGGGCAGCTTTAATAAATGGTAACAGCTCTAGGTGTGAAGGCAGTTGTGTATTACAAGGATGAGTGAACAGCATGTATGAAAGAAGGAAAAGGAAAGTCATCCCTGTTCTCACAAACCAGTGTCAAGCTGTTCAGAGCTCCTAAGATATCACACATCCCAAAAATACTTTTTCAGAGAACGATGTAAGTCCCTACTGACCACCCTTCATTACTTACACATGACATTTTTCTTCCTTTTACTGTATTTTAATCAGTTCCCAACCCCTTTCATAATTTCTTCATCACACTTTCTAATTCTTATCCAGGCCTGATCCTACCTCCTTTCTTTCTGCAGTTTGCCATATTCACTTCCAGGATGCAATCAAGCTGGTCTTAGCAGGCATCCTATTTATCAGTTAGCCTTTTTGTAAATTACTCTGACTAATGCTCACAGAAAAAAAAAAAAAAAAAACAGCATCTCTTTTGGATAACAGAATCGATTTAGTTAGTCAAATATTTATTTATTTATTTGTTTTAATTTGAAAATGGTACCTCCTTACACGCATAGTACAGATAGTTTAAGCATACACACAGGTACCTTATCTTCTGTGGTAACAATACAGTTGCCCTGGTCATTGTTAGAGTTAAGTCACTACTGGAAATGTAACTGGGTTATGAAACCCTGAGCTCTGAATCCTCTAAACGTGCTATGGAAGGATGGGAGAAGAACAACACAATGGATTTAAGCTAAAACTTCCAAAAAATAATGAAGCATCCAATCCAAGTTTTTCTAAAAAAAATGCTTTTCAGCTCCTTAGACAAAATAAGAATGTTATGTATAAGAACTTTAAGAAAAAGCTGTAATCTAATTTTCCACATAATTTTTTCTATTGCAATGGATAATAAGTGATTAGAGAAATAAGATTCAATAGTACTTTGGTTTTCACGTCCCTACAGTAACATTTTAAATGCAGCTTTGTTCCTTAATTCATTTAGATAATTTTGGAATGTTTTACTGCATTTTAAATGCTGACATAAAACACTTTTTTTAATGAACAGTTAGTTTTGTATGAAGTCTAGTCTCCTAAGATTATATTCTACTATGAATACAGAAGAGAATAAGAAGCAGATATTTTGAAATACAGCTCCACATTAGGTGTGTAGGTAGAAAGTTGGCACTTTCTGTATACTTTCAGGGTTGTGATAGTCATAACTGTTAAAAAAATAACCTTTATCTGAAAAGGCATCATGTTTCCAGGAACAGTTTCTCAGTGTCACATGATATTATTTGGTCCATGCCTTATTCTTCAACGCATTGCTGACTTCAGATTGTACTTCTGGGAACTACGTTAATGGTGTGCTATCACCAGTTGAATCAGAAAACTCTTAAGAAGAGCTGTGTTGGTTATTAAATGATCATTTTTTAATTTTTTTTTTTTTTTATGTTTGGCACAGTTTCATTTGTAATCAATGAAATTTTTTATTAACTCAGGATTTAGTACATATTGATACTTCTGGTCTTTACCTTATTTTTCATTCCCACGGGAATGGGCTGATAGAATTAGTGAAGCGTAACTCTCAGTTTTTAATCTGAGAGAGTTTTATTTTGTTGTTTTTGTTTTTTTAAAATGCTCTGATTTTCTTTTATAGTCATATTTATTAATGTTCTTTTATAACCTCTTTAAATTTTTATTAATTTTCATGTAAAATGCCATTATAATGTATTTAGTTTTGTTAAAGCGGCTTAATGTGAAGTTATGGCAAACTGAATAGACACCTGCATAACTCTTAGCATAGCAAAATTTCCACACTAAAATAAAGTTCTCCCAGAGTTTAGTGATCATTTATAAGTTCTTATTAAAGTAACCTGAAATTGTGCTATTTCTTGCAAAGAAGTTATGATATCATCTGAATGTAGACTGTGACTTTCCTGGCCATGTAAAATCCTGACAAATATTACTCTAGAAAATTTCCATAGAGAGATATATATGACAGTTGTCTACTACTTAGACTAATAAGTATATTGAAAAATCAAAACATGTCTTCAGCTCCCATTGATTTAAACATACAAATACAGTTTTGGATGGTGTGCCTTTTTGAGGGGAGTGGAATGGAATCTGAAAGTTGTGTCAAAAAGTAGATTTTTAAAAAAGTAATATGAAGATGAAATAAATAAGAGGAATCACTACCAGAAGCAATTTGGACAAGATTCTGCCAAGTTTGATTCCCTCTCAAGTTCCACGCAGTCAGTTAAGAGCATCCCAGCTTTCACACAAACAATATTTGCCTAAGCTATCAAAATTAATTTTACTTTTACATAAATTAAAATATAAATGTATTTAAATACTATTATTTCTAATACATAGCACTGTATTTTATCTTCCAAGGTATTATACTCTAAACTAATAGTTATATAATTGCTTATTACATTAACAATTTAATTAGAATAATATTTACACAGTTATTTAAATTATTTAAATTATTTGTATAAATGCATCTGAAAAAAATTATTGTTGAAAGGAAGAAATATATAGAGAAGAGATTTTTACAAAGAGGATGATAGAAGTGTCAGCTTCTTACTGCTGAAAAGAAGAGCTAGAGGGAATCTGAATTTCTGAAACAACACTTGTTAGAGCTTTAAGACACAGGTGTGGAAAACAGGAAGAGGCAAAAAAACCCTGGAGGACTGTATTTTACTAATAGCTGTCATGAAGGAATATGCAGACAAAATATAAAAAATTGTCTAGAAATTTAGTTCTTCTCTCCTCCCACCTACTCTACTGTGGTTTGCCAGCTGAAGGAACAATCTAACCTCTACAGAAGAATATTTATCGGTTCCCACCAGCTGTAACCACCAATATAAAACTCTTGACTTTTTTTTATATAAAATAAGAGTTAATACTTAGAAGAGAGAGATTAAATAATTCCATGGCAATTCCCATGCTAAACTCAGGCTCACTGACTGCAGGACTGTTATAACCCACACCCTGATTCCACTACACTGGCTGAGAGTTTCACCCTACTTCAAAAATATTTACAGTAAATACATGTGAACCTTACTGTATCAAAATGTAATTTTATTATTTTAGAGGAAGGTTTATCTAGGGTTATTCTTCCTCTAAGTAACTGAGATTTTATAAAAAGATTTCCCTACTAAACATTCAACAGACAACTGGAAGTTTCAGTCAATATTTTCTATAATTTTCAGACTATGCTTTACTGCTTTTGCCCTTTTTCCTTCAAAATGTACTTATTCAACACACTCCTCTTGTAAATAAATTAAAATCTATCATGAACTATCAGTTTATTAGCAGAATTAGGAAACAGAGGAAATCTAGAGAGAAACAGATCCCATTTGGGATAGAAGTGCAAGCCATTTGCTTTATTAGTCTAATTTCTTTATTAATTTTAGGTTGAAGATGTTCACTCTAGATGGGAGGTCAGTAAAATGCCAAAGTTACCTTTCTTCAATACTCCACCTATAGATATGAGAAGGTAACTAAAAACTGCAGACCCAATTTTTTTTGTTTAGTCTTTGAAGCATTTTCTGTTGCAGAAACTGCAACAGAACTGAAAATGGTATCACTGCCTTTTACTATGATGCCTCTAAATACATTTTTTTTTAAGAGCTGATTATATTAGCAAAATTAGACTTTTGTGTACAGAACTGTAACACCTTATTGTATATTAAAGTATTTTATATAAAGCAGGCCTTTTGGATGCATGTTTTGTGGCTTACATGTTTATTTATACGCATGCACATTTACTCAACTTGACAAAAAGTGAATCAATTCCTATTTAGATAGAAGATAGACAAGATAACCTGGAGAAATAAAAAAAAAAAAAAAAAAAAAAGCTGATAAATGAATTTTGCTGATGTCTTAAACCTAGTACAGACATCAACTAGCAAGCCCCTGGATCACAGCACATGGCTCCTCAGGGTGCCTGCCTGGGCTCCAGTCTGTCAGGGCATAGGTACCTGCATCCAAAGAAATTTTTTTTCTGTAGATAATCAGATGATTACTGCATATAATTCTCATTACCATTAATAAAAGAAAATTAGGCCATCTTTTATTAGTAGGTACCTAACCCTTTCTATAATGAGAAATAACAAAGTTGGTAAGTAATATTGTAATAAACTTTAGGTATTCCACTATAAAGGAATAATTTGCTGTCTGATTCAGTATGTGTATTTACAGTTATATATTAAGGACTCCAGGGAATCTTAGCTCCTACCAGAATAATTGAATGCCAAGCACCTGCCAACAATCAAATCTGTTAGAAAGCCTTTTAAATAGCCAAGGAATAGAAAAAGGTAAAATAACACTGTAATAATAAGTCTAATCTCAGAGGAAGGCAAGGGAATAGAAAGGCAACAACAACCATGGTTTGATTAAAATTTTTCAATTTACTTATAATGTAAAGGTTACAATTTTGTTTTCATTTGTACTTGATGACAGGATTCGTGGAATACTCTAAAGCATGATAGCTGTCATTCATTAATAAATGAGTGCTAACCAAAAAAATTCTGTCATAGAACTACTTAACCTAACAAAGACATATAAATTATGTGACTCTGATAGAGCCCTTGATGATAACCTTTGCACTTAATTATCCTCACATATGATTAAAGAGCAGCAAAAAGAAAAAAAAAAAAAATCCAAAATGTTTTGGAACCAAATAAAAATACTATTATGGGATAGCTGTTACTTCACCCTCACTAATGCTATAAAAAAAAAAAAAAAGGAACAAACAAACAAAAAACTTGAGAAAAATCATTAAAACACATTTTTAAAAAATAATTAAGAGTTTAATACTTTAGAGTTCCCTCTTCAAAGGTATTACTCACTGTAAATATTTTTTTTCACTTCAGAGTGTGCACTCCTTTTATCTTTCATTGAATCCATTTTGTTCTGAAAATTTTAATCCCTAAAGTATAGAGCTTTTTATTATCAAGTACAAACATGCACATCCTAAATGTTGCTATTTAAGAGAAAATGAAATGCCAAAAGTTTACAATCCACGTGAGGGGCAGATCTCATATGACCACAGGATGACAGCACTTCCTTAACTCCACCTACCATAAGTGGTTGAAGCAAGCACCTTGCAGAATAAAGCTTTAGTCTTTCACCATTATCTATGAGCACAATCTGCATCAATCTCCACTGCTCAGGTATTTCCTTCACTTAAAACACGACTGAGCATTTATGATAACAGTAGACTTTAATTAGAGAGGTCTGACACAAAACACCTTTTAAGTTGTGGTTTTGATAAAATGAGAACTGGATGTATGCGATGCAGAGATCTCTTGTGATCTGTTTAAGCAGAAATTAATTTCCCTTTAGGTGAATAATGGATCAAAACTTTCTCCCAGCACACGTTCCCGGTACAGTGGCCACTTAGCTTCAAGCTTTTATCTTTTTCCATCTGCTGCTACACAGCTCTTTCACAGAATCTAACTCCATTTGCAGGAAAGTAATCAATCTGTCATTCATCAAAACATCTCAAAACTAAAAACATAAAACTAACAACCAATTACATACCATTATTGTTTATAATATTAGAATAGCCGGTGGCTAGCATTGTATACCCAGTGGTAGATTTTACCTCTCAAGTTAACCATGGATTAAATGGAGGGGAAAAAGCAGTCTCCTAAAAATTCATCCAAGCTTTGAACTAAAGTACCCAGTCCTTTAACAGATGAGTTAATAAAGCATATCCTGCAATTTGAATCCTTGTGTTTAGAACAGAGCCTCCTGTTTGCTTAGAGCAAAACCAGCTTCACCAGATCAGGTACATACTGCAGAAAGTGATGTTTCTAAGAAAATGATGCAAACCATGGAAGACAAGGTAATTTAACCAGGCTGGGGCAAGCAAGACCCTCTGAGTCTGTAAATGACTGGTTATTGAACTGACAGACAAAAGTAGTCTCCCATCAGTAAAGTCTTTGTTGAAAATCAAATCTTTTTCCCATTTTATTTGTTAACAACCCCAAGGAAGATGATGTCTAGAAAACACAACAAGCACCAAGATTTGATATTTTGTTATTTCATTAGATCATGGACTGCTTTACATGAAAAAAGGTATCTCCTTTGTTAACTGGAGCCAAACCAGAGGACCTTCATCATATAACAAGACACTTGCTTGAATGTCAGTGCATCAGATCATCAAAACAAAATCCTTTACAAATATTAAAACACAAGTCTTTACACCTGTATAAAATTCATTGCTTAGTTATGGGTGCTTTCAATAAGAAAGACTGTAAATAAAGATTTATTCAACAGATAAATACAATCAGTAAAATAAGCCCTTGAAGCATACTATCCTCTGGTTAATGGCTGTATGTCCAAGTGGAGACGAAAGCCTAATGGCATTCATCAGGGATCAGTACTGAGACCAGTGCTGTTTAACATTTTATTGGTTACATCGACAGTGGAACTGAGTGCACCCACAGCAAGCTTGCAGATGACACCAAGCTGAGTGGTTCAGTCAACACACTGGAGGGAAGGGATATCATCCAGAAGGTCCTTGACAGGCTTGAGAGCTAGGCTGAGGCCAGCCTCATGAAGCTCAACAAGGCCAAATGCAAAGTCCTGCACCTGGGTGAGGACAATCCCAAGCACAAGTACAGGCTGGGCAGAGAATGCATTGAGGGCAGCCCTGTGGAGGAAGACCTGGGGATACCGACTTATGAGAAGTTCAACACAAGCCATCAATGTGTGAGTGCAGCCCAGAAAGCCAACCGTATCCTAGGCTGCATCAAAAGAAACGTGACCAGCAGGTCGAGGGAGGTGATTCTCACCCTCTACTCAACTCTCCTAAGACCCAACCTGGAGTACTGTGTTCAGCTTTGGAGCCCCCCAACACAAGAAGGACATGGACTTGTTGGAGTGGATCCACGAGAGGGCCACAAAGATGATCAGAGGCTGAAACACCTCTCCTACAGGCTGAGAGAGTTGGTATTCTTCAGCTTGGAGAAGAGGAGGTCTCCAGGGAGACCTCACTGTAACCTTCCAGTATCTGAAGAGGGCCTACAAGGAAGTAAGAAAGTGACTTTTTACAGGGGCTTGTAGTGATAAAATAAGGAGTAATAACTTCAATGTGGAAGAGGGCAGCTTTAAGTGAGTTATAAGGAAGCTCTCCACTATGAGGGTGGTGAGATACTGAACAGTTTGGCCTTGTTGAGCAATTTGGGGATGCTCCATCAACAGAAGCATTCAACACCAGGCTAGATGGGGCTTTGAGCAAGGTAGTCTAGTGAGAGGTGTCCCTGGCCCTAGCGCAGTTGGAACTAGCTGATCATTAAGACCACTTCCAACACAAACCATTCTGTGAGTCTATGTTATGTATTGAGTTGTATCACTTCCACTTTATATGCATTAACACTGGATAATCCTGTTTTTCTTGTACCCTTCATTAGTCAACATGAGATTTTATTTTAATTGGTTTGGGATTAAAAGACAGTTTCCAGATTTGAGCATTAAAAGCCATTGCATACAAATTCCTTTGGTATTGTTCTAGACTGTCTATTCTGTCAGTCATAGTAAAGAAAATTTATTTTTTTTAGGAAAGGATTGGAATGAAAAAAAGCTTTAAAATGCTCCTTCCTAGCTTTCCTCAGGACTGGAGCAGACAGGCTAGAATAAAAATTTTGTGAATGATTGTTCTGGTTTCGTGTAAAAAGGGGTTCAGGGCAGGACCCACACAGAACAGAACTATGTACTCCCCTTTCCCCCCCCTCCCAGAGAGAGAGAGACTTTGAAAAAAAAACCGATTGGGAGTTAAATGAAAAAAAATGAAGTATATCATTTAACAAGGAACAGAAAACAAAAAAGGGAGGTAAGAAGAAAATATAGACA